>NC_079449.1:46959200-47064200 GCF_903798145.1 Danio aesculapii | reverse complement strand
AATATGTACTGTTGGTGTGCCTCCAGGAACAGGGTTGGGAAACACTGGACTAGTGTATTCAGCATTGAACTCCACTGTGTTATAAGTGTGATTGTTTATGTGTTATTGCAGTAAGTTATCATTTAAATGATTACACTGCATTAGTTAATACAATTTAATGTTTTTATTATATAAATATGTTTAAATAAGGGGTGACGCAGTGGTGCAGTAGGTAGTGCTGATGCCTCACAGCAAGAAGGTCGCTGGTTCGAGCCTCGGCTGGGTCAGTTGGCGTTTCTGTGTGTAGTTTTGCATGTTCTCCCTGCGTTCACGTGGGTTTCCTCAGGGTGCTCTGGTTTCCCCCACAGTCCAAAGACATGTGGTATAGGTTAATTGGGTAGGCTAAATTGTCCAAAGTGTATGACTGTGTATGGATGTCTCCCAGAGATGGGTTGCAGCTGGAAGGACATCTGCTGTGTAAAACATATTCTGGATAAGTTGGTGGTTCATTCCGCTGTAGCGACCCCAGATTAATAAAGGGACTCAGCTGAAAAGAAAATGAATGAATAATTAAATTAGGAAATCATCCGTGGCAACTTTAATGTAAATACACTGTAGTTTGGTATATTTACCTTTGGCCCACGGCTCTCAATGATATTTAGTTTTTGACCCTTCGTGTGAAAAAGTTTGGGCACCCCTGCCATAGAGGGTGAACAGAGGAAAGAAACTCATCAATGTTTGGAACAAGTGTAGCGTGAGTAAATGATATTTCCTTTAAATAAGCATTAGGGTGAACAATTCAACAACTTGCCTACTTTGTCGCTCCCTACTGGCAAGAAATAAACAAATCACTAACGTTAAATGAATCATTGAAGTGATTTAAAAGATCCGAAACACTGAATCAAAACCCCACCAGAGCGTCCCTCCAAAAGAAGTAGCTGATACTACATTTAATCGGAGTCAAGTCGACCAGCCGTTGCCTAATAAAAAAAACATTCAATATTCACATTAAAAATGTGAATTTCAACACATTCCCTAAAATCTATACGCGCAAATCACATTTGAGCATTCACACACTATAAAAGCCTTCTGCGTTTGAATGTATTCTATAAATTTCCAAGGATGATTTGTCAGGCACGCGGAGGGCAGCTAAATCTCGCAGCCGTATATTTTGGGGTCCTTCAGCGTCAGACTGCTGCTTTCTCTGAACAGCATCTTCGGCAATGGCGGATTACGATAACTACGATGACCGGGATCGGGCGTACGGGAGCTTCGGTGGCGGAAGAGGGTAAGAAACTTCGCGTGCGGGGAGCGGATAGGCGTGCGTTTACGGCGGGAGTCAGCAGGGCTGTGCATGTGGGCGCCGGTTTGCAGGACATCCAGCGGCTGTAGGCCACGCAGCGGCGGCGCGCTCCCCGCAATGATGAATGAAGGCCGGGCACGAAACTCAGCCCACATGGGCTGCATGTCTTGCGGCCGGCTGATTATTTTATCCATCTTGTGTGTTGTTTTAAACATCCCTCTTCGATTATGCCTCTTAAGTGAGGTTATGATGTCATAATTGTTGTTTTATTTGGGCGACAGCGTGCTGGCGTGTTTAGCACGGTCTAAGTTAACTTACATTGGGCCTTCAATTGCGGTTTGACTCCCATTTATGCTTCTCTGCCGTTTTTAAACACTCCTACATATTAGTTTATGGGCCAATTATGCTAGTAGGACATATTGGCGCCTTTAGAGTTTTGTACGTGCACCGTGAAATGCTCTGGTGTGTGTGTGAGTGTGTGTGTCATGTAAATGAACATGTGCATCTGTATTCTGCTCGCGCGGTTAGCATCATGAGTCCACTTTTAACGAACGAGGGACATCGTGTCTGTTATTGTGGTGAAGTTGGTGTTATATTCACACATTCCTACTTTTCTCTTTAATAATATGATTTCAGAAAAGTGTTATTTGAAGATTCTAAGTAGCAAAATCATATTAGCAGCCAACGACTATCAAAGGACAACATGTTGTGGAGTCATTCGTACTGAAGTCATACGTGATTTCAGACCGAATAATCAAAGTACCATGATAAACATAGGGAGCATGTACAAGTTGTCACTGAACGAATGCGAATATAAGACCAACTTTATATTAATGCGTTTGTTTGACACATTTGTGGTTATTGTAGATGGTTTTACGTCCATACGTGCACACCTTTTCTCAGATAAGTGTGGCATTAATCGCTTCTTGAGCATTGAAACAGAAAGTAAGTCCACTTGATGTATGTAAACCTGTGTGGTTGTGCTGCATTATTGCTGAGGAACGTATTGTGTTTGTGAGTCTTAAAGGCGTAGTTCACCCTAAAACCAAAATTCTGCCGTCGTTTACTCACCTTCGACTTGACTGAGGTAAAGTTGGTTTTATATTCACACATTCAGACTTTGTCCTTTATTATAATTTCAGAAAAGTATTCTTTGCAGATTCTAAATAGTGAAATCATATTAGCAGCTGATGACTATTAAAGTACAACATCGCTTACAGTCTAATAAATAGTGCTAATGTTGTTTTGAAGTCATATTTGCATGTTATTTCGGACAGAATATTCAAAGTATCATGGTAAACAATATACGGAGAATGTCACAAGTTGTCACTGAATAAATGTGCGAATATCAAACCAACTTCACCTCAATTTTGACTTGATTGAGGTAAGGTTGGTTTCATACTTCAGTGAGGACTTGTCACTCGCTCCCTGTATTGTTTGCCATGCTGATTATTCGGTGTAAAATCGCATGAAAGTTACTTCAAAACAGCAATAGCGCTATTTAAATGACTGTGAACTGTACTTTGATAGTCATTGGCTCCTAAAACAATAGAAACAATATCAAGAAGAAAGTCTGAATGTGTGAATATAAAACCAACTGTACCTCAATCTTGACTTGCTCCAAACCAGTTTGATTCGGAATTTAAAATAAAGGGAGAGAAAAATAAATGCTATAAACCGTTGCAGAGTTCCAACATTCTTCAAAATATCTTTCAGGGTTCATACACATTTTACTACGAAATTTCCATGACTTTTGCATGATTTTTCCAAGACTTTTAAGTACATTTTCGTGACCTATAATGTTTCATGCTATGTCTAAATATGCATGATAAAAGAAAAACAATGCATGTTCAAATTTATTACAGCATATCATGTAAAATGCAGCAATCTATTTAGTTTCAGTTTATATTTATATCTATGTAAAATTGATTTAAATCAGGGGTGGGCAAACTCGTTCCTGGAGGGCCGTTGTCCTGCACAGTTTAGCTCCAGCACTAACTAAACACACCTGAAGACGCTAATCAGTGTCTTCAGGATCTCTAAAAATCTATAGATGATGCTTACACCGCACTAATAATGCAAGAGTATGTGATTGGCCAAGGACAGAAAAAGCTGTAAATAATAACCTATATTCAGGTATACTGATATCTGTTTTCCAAAACTTTGCCAGGCCTGGAAAATTCCATGTCAGATTTCCATGACTTTTCAGGTTTTCCATGAAATATAGTAAAGAAAAGGGTGAGTAAACTATCGTGAAGTAACTTTTTTTTTTTTTTGTCCAGACCTTCCCAAAACTTGCTAGTCATATGCAACGTTCTTATATTTACCAGGAAATTGTATGTTTATTGTGTTATTGAGGCATTCAGGACACATTTGGGATGCACATGAAATCCTATTTTTATGTATTGCATAATTATATGATGACTACTAATGTACTGATCACTTTTTCACAATAATGTTGATATCATTAACAGTAACATCATGTCGTGCTTGCTTTTAAATGGCAAGGAAACTTTTAAAATGTTTTATTAAATGGCTCTTACTGGAGCTAAATGGTTAAAAATTTTGGAAAATGGTGAATGCATGCTTTCATGATTTGTTTCAGTAGACTCCTGCACACAGTGAATGCTATAGTACATGATGTACAGTTTGCATAATATATTGTACATGCCTATATATTATGCAAATACAAACTTATTTTGTATGTGATTAGTCACTTTTATTGGTGAAACAGGACTCGAGTATTTTGCTTGATCTTTAGAAAGTGAGTAAATCAAGCGACCTTATCATTCATGGGTGTTTTTAAACTATGAATTGTCAGGTTGTCTGATCTCTTCAAGCTGAAATGGCCAAATGTTGTCTCTTTATTCGATCTTTTAGAAGTAAATGTTTCAGGATACCATGGTATTTCCTTCAGTTTTCACAGTGCTTAATGAGATCCTTAACTCAAAGCTGAAAATTGTCATTCACTCTCCCTTCACTTTCTCCAGAACTGTTTGACTTTAGTTGAACACGAATAAGATGTTTTGAATAAAGCTGTAAACCAGTATTCCACTGACAGAAGAAACTAACACATTTTGTTTTTGTTTAACTCTTCAAATGTAAATGAGCTGCTTTTCGCCCACCCCCCTTTTCAGAAACCCAAATGCTCAAATACACGCAAGGTTATATTAAACAAACACACAGAAGATCACGTAAACCCAGTGTGTATATCTGTGAAAATAAACAGCTGGGCTGTATTAGATCTGTTGGTATTAGATCTGTGTATTAAAAAGACAGCCGTGTGAATGCAGCAGTAGTCTCCATTATTAATATGAATCTAACTACAAAGAAGTCACCGTGGAACCACATTAATAGTTTAATATGCATACTTGAATGCAGGGATTTTTATTTATTTTTTCACTGATCTACATCCACTGGCCACTTTATCAGGTACACCTGTCCATCTGCTTAACACAAATTTATAATCAGCCAATTATATGGCAGCAACTCAGTGCATGTAGATCTGCTGCAGTTCGAATGGAGCATCAGAATGGGGAAGAAAGGTGATTTAAGAGACTTTGAACGTGGCATGGTTGTTGGTGCCAGACGGGCTGCTCTGAGTATTTCAGAAACTGCTGATCTACTGGGATTTTCACGCACAACCATCTCTAGGGTTTACGAAGAAGAGAAAATATTCAGTGAGTGGCAGTTCTGTGGGCTCAAATGCCTTGGTGATGCCAGAGGTCAGAGGAGAATGGCCAGACTGGTTCCAGCTGATAGAAAGGCAACAGTAACTCAAATAAGCACTCGTTACAACCGAGGTCTGCAGAAGAGCATCTCTGAACACACAACACGTCCAACCTTGAAGCGGATGGGCTACAGCAGCAGAAGACCACACCGGGAGCCGCTCTTGTCAGCTAAGAATAGGAAACTGAGGCTACAATTCACACAGGCTCACCAAAACTGGACAATAGAAGATTGGAGAAACGTTGCCTGGTCTGATGAGTCCTTATTTTTGCTGTGATATTCATATGGTACGGTCAGAATTTGGCATCAACAGCATGAAAGCATGGATCCATCCTGCATTGTATCAACCGTTCAGGCTGCTGGTGGTGGTGTAATGGTGTGGGGGATACTTTCTTGGCACACTTTGGGCCCATTAGTACCAATTGACCATCGTGTCACCGCCTCAGC
Organism: Danio aesculapii; assembly: GCF_903798145.1. Classification (NCBI taxonomy): domain Eukaryota; kingdom Metazoa; phylum Chordata; class Actinopteri; order Cypriniformes; family Danionidae; genus Danio; species Danio aesculapii. Next base: position 47,058,742 of record NC_079449.1, on the reverse strand, counting down.
CTACCTGAGTATTGTTGCTGACCATGTATATCCCTTTATGACCACAGTGTCTCCATCTTCTGATGGCTACTTCCAGCAGGATAACGTGTTGCGTCATAAAGCGCAAATCATCTCAGAGGTTTCTTGAACATGACGATGAGTTCACTGTACTGAAATAGCCTCCACAGTCCCCAGAGCTCAATCCAATAGAGCACCTTTAGGATGTCGTGAAAAAGGAGATTTGCATCATGGATGTGCAGCCGACAAATCTGCAGCAACTGCGTGATGCTATCATGTCAATATGGAGCAAAATCTCTGAGGAATATTTCCAGTACCTTGTTGAATCTCTGCCATGAAGGATTAAGGCAGTTCTGAAGGCAAAAGGGGGTCCAACCCTGGACTAGTAGAGTGTACCTAATAAAGTAACCAGTGGGTATGTTAAAAGAGCAAATCCACAGCAGCATTAGGCGGTGGTTGTGACATCTCAATACTGAGAAATCTGAAACTGCTTATTTCCTGACACTTCTGATTGAATTGAATTTTGAAAAAGTTAATTTTGACCATTGTGTTATGGTAATTTTGCACAATATTATATTTTTTCTAATTGTTTATTAAACTTTCACAATAATACAGCCTTAATGCACTTTCAAAAGACACACAAAGAAACAAATACAAAACAACAAGGAAAAAATTAGATAAAGCTCAGATTATAAATAAAACAGGACTACCCTAAATTAAACACATCAGAAAATGGAGTAAGAAACATACTTATTTTCCACAGTATTTTACAGTTACCATATTCCTGCCAATATGAAAGGGCAAAGACTAGGTTCCATTTGTGTAATTCATGGGCAAGATGTTCCAGGGGAAATAACTGTTTAATTAATTAATTAATAATAATATTTCCTTCTATATTTCTGGGGGCTCATAGCACTTTACACATATTTTAGTGGGGGGAATCTCCTCATCCACCACCAGTGTGCAGCATCTGCATGGATGACATAATGGCAGACATATTGCGCCAGACCACACACCAGCTGATTGGTGGAGAGGTGACAGAGCGATGTTTACTGTAAAGCCCTTGCTTTTTTTTGTTAACCTCCATAAAGCACGTTTAATAATCCTCAAACTATTAAAAATGTTTACAGCTTGATATTTTTCTGATCCCACAATTCTGTGGTTAGTAGTTTATGAAAATATAAACAGATATTTCAGTATAATGAGTGAACATATACTTTCTTTGTGACTTTTACTGCAAACGTCACATCCATAACGCTGATATTGTTCAGCAGCAGTAACTTCTCATTTGCTTTGCACAGCACAGGTCTGAAAACATAAGGTAGAGCGAGGATGTCATGTCACACTATAGCTCATCTCAGGGCCTCCGTCTGACACCAGAGGAATGTCTCTGGCAATATCACATCCCACCAGAAGCGCTCACTGATTCGCTTCGCATGGAACTGAATCTTCTGTTACAGGCAGAAAACAAAGTGGAGAGCCAACAATACAATTCAATATGGATTTCACAAAATATACTGCATCCCAAATGGCACACTATGCACTCATGCACTATGTACTTATGCACTTACACACTCAACAGCATAGTATAGTGTCGTCCCAAATGGAACACTGTTTTTTTTACTAAGCGGAAATTCAACCCATTTCCCTGATGTCGGTTATTAAATTAGTGATATAAATGACCAAACTCCAATAATACCTGCAATGAGTATAGCCACATTCACCATCGGGATGCGCTATAATCACTCTCATAGGAGAATTTTACTTGCACAATCCAAAATAAATAAATAAAGTGTGCCCGAACGCTCCGCCCCTTCCGCTACGTGAGCAAAGCTGCGACCATGGAGTACGTGAAGTGTCCATCGTTGCACACTTCATTTTACCAGTGTAGTAAGTGCATCATCCGGGTATTTAAAGTGCACTTATTCTTTTTAGAGTTTTCAGTGTGAACGCACTACTTACACTATTTATAATACAGAATGGCATAAGTATGCGATTTGGGACGCACCTATTGTCTTTTTATACAGTGTTACAAAACTAAAAACATTGCAAAACGGTTCAGCTCATGTGAATGTGTGTTTAAATGAGCTGGTTAAGTGAATAATTCAGTGACTCAAAGTGAATGGCTTTTAAATGAGCAGTTTTGGTTTTAATTTATTTAAACTGTCTCAATATTTAATTTTTTTTAAACAATTAGGTAATTTTAGATTTGTAATTGCTGTGTTAAAGCATTCATTCTACCTCCAAGCTGCTTAATAAATCAAATAGCTTCTCTGGATGCAGCTTCTCTGCTATTTGTGCAGAAATGGATTTTGTTGATCCAGTTTTCATTGGAAACACTGTATTAATATTGATCAACTGTTGTGGATGTGTGCATTGTCTTAAATCAAATTGCAAGGTAGAGTCAGTGAAAATCATTTTAGGTGCTCTAATCAGGGCTGCACAATTCTGGCTAAAATGTGAACCACGATTTTTATTTATTTATTTTGCTTAAGATCACGATTCTTTCTCACGACTCTTTAGATGTTAAATAAAGGTTAATATGAGTAGGCTATTATTATTGTTAATTCTCAAACATATCGTCACCTTGGAATTAAAAGGTCCTATCTGTATTCTGAATGATTTTGAGAAATTGAGCTTCAAAGTTTTTGCAATCCATAAAGCAAACAATATTTATGCAACATTTGTTTTTTTAAAAAAGTCTTAATGTAAACAAGTTGTCATTTAATAAGAATGTCAATAACTCAATTTTGTCAAAACTGTCAGATAGAACCTTATAATTCTAAAGTGACGATGTGGTAAAACAACAATAATAATATCAGGCCTGTGGGTAGCTCTATTGTTGCTTAAAATGCTCAATTTTGTGCAATCATTATGGTGGACTTGAACAGACTTTCAATATGTCCTGTTTGTTAATTCGCAGTAAAGTGATGACATCAGAATATAACTATTCATAATTATAAAGTTGAATTATGTTTAAGATATGTATTTGTCATTGACAGCATTATTAGACCATTTGTTTTCACTGGTAAAATCAGCCATTTGTCATTATCAGATTCCCTCTTGTGTTATATTCAACATTATATAAGCTAGAGTAGCTATACTGACACTGTAAAACATTTATTTTCATGCACAACACTGTGTGTTCGCTATGAAAGAAAAAACATCAAATTCTAGTAATCATAACCGTAAAGTGCGTTATGGTCATTTATGATGTGCGGCCAGTTTCACTTTCACTTCCTAGTGCGGTTCATGGCTGCCGTCACTGTGATAAAACCCACACACATGCAAATCATTCGTTCAGCTCGACTCTCAAACGATCGCTCTGTGCAACGAACTGAACGTTATTTACAGCTTTATTACTTCACAGCCTATGCAGGTTCTGTTCACTAAAGTAGCTGTCATTGGCGTGCTGCGTACACGCGTGTGCGTTGGTAGCTCGTGGTCAGCTCGCGTGTGATTTCGCGGCCGCAAATACATCATTACATGAAGACCGAAATGACATTTCTGGGTGAATTATACCTTATAAATGCAGTATGTGAGACTTTTAACGTCATTTGAAGGTGTTTGTTTCTGTGAAGACTTGTGCGACTGCCTTTAAGCTTCTCTCCTGACCTTAAAAATATAATTAGCTGAATCGTCGACTCGAGATCGTGATCTTTTTTTGATTAATCGTGCAGCCCTAGCGCTAATATTAATTCAGTCACTGACAGGTGCTTAAATGCATTCAAAAAGAATGCCACAACTTTTGGGTTGATACCACTCGAGTGTCTGGAGGGGGTCATCATGAACATCTAAGAACTCTACTGAAAAACTAAGTAACCTTACATTGAATAATTACCCAAGGTTTCACCATTGATTAAATACAGATTTTCGAAGTTGTGTTTTTGAATCACCTTGTATGTGCAGTATTTGATTTCCAATGGAATCACAGATTAGATCATGAATTGAACTGCAGCTAATCAAGTATTTGTTAATTTTATTGCAGACCCCGAGGTGGTGGTGGTCCGAGCGGACCCCGAAAGCAGAAGGAACTTCCCACAGAGCCTCCTTACACAGCGTATGTTGGCAACCTGCCCTTCAACACAGTGCAAGGAGACATAGATGCCATTTTCAGAGACCTCAGCGTCAGGAGCGTGCGACTAGTCCGAGACAAAGAGACAGACAAGTTCAAAGGTAGGCTTTCTAACATGCTGCATGTTTAAAACTCACCCGCTTATTGAGGTCAGACTTGAAAAGGATACATAATATATGCATATTGCATGTAGTTTGTCAAGTTCAGGCTTTGACGAAAAAAAGTGACATGAATAAATATGAACTGGGAAACAGCCTTTTTTAACAGCAAACGGTGCTCAAGGCATGGTTTTTAATAGCAGATGTCACTCAAGACTAGTTTTCAACAGCAGATGGCACTCTAGGCTAGTTTTTAACAGCGGATGGCAATCTAGGCTATTTTTTGACAGCAGATGGCGCTCTAGGCTAGTTTTTGACAGCAGATGGTGCTCTAGGCTAGTTTTTAACAGCGGATGGCGCTCTAGGCTAGTTTTTAACAGCGGATGGTGCTCTAGGCTAGTTTTTTAACAGCAGATGGTGCTCTAGGCTAGTTTTTAACAGCGGATGGTGCTCTAGGCTAGTTTTTTAACAACGGATGGCGCTCTAGGCTAGTTTTTAACAGCGGATGGTGCTCTAGGCTAGTTTTTTAACAGCAGATGGTGCTCTAGGCTAGTTTTTAACAGCGGATGGTGCTCTAGGCTAGTTTTTTAACAACGGATGGCGCTCTAGGCTAGTTTTTAACAGCGGATGGTGCTCTAGGCTAGTTTTTTAACAGCAGATGTCACTCAGGGCTAGTTTTCAACAGCAGATGGTGCTCTAGGCTAGTTTTCAACAGCAGATAGCGCTCTAGGCTAGTTTTTAACAGCGGGTGATGCTCTAGGCTAGTTTTTTAACAGCAGATGTCACTCAGGGCTAGTTTTCAACAGGAGATGGTGCTCTAGGCTAGTTTTTAACAGCGGGTGATGCTCTAGGGTAGTTTTTAACAATGGATGGTGCTCTAGGCTAGTTTATGACAGCAGATGGTTCTCTAGGCTAGTTTTTGACAGCGGGTAGTGCTCTAGGGTAGTTTTTTGACAGCAGATGGTGCTCTAGGCTAGTTTTTGGCAGCAGATGGCGCTCTAGGCTAGTTTTTGACAGCAGATGGCGCTCTAGGCTAGTTTTTGACAGCAGATGGCGCTCTAGGCTAGTTTTTGGCAGCAGATGGCGCTCTAGGCTAGTTTATTAACATCATGTGTGCAAAAAAAACCTGAACATTAGAGTCTTTAATCCACAGCATGGGCAAACATTAATTTGGTATAGAGATACTTTTATTGGAGAAACTTTTATGGAGTTATAGAATTTTTATTTTGCTTATTGTTTATACTTTGATCACCTAAAGATCTTTGTTTTTGTTCACTTCGGGGGGTTAAACCGTTTTTTATATATAGTTGTTTCTTTGCTTGTCCTAGGTTTCTGTTATGTGGAGTTCGACGACTTGGAATCTCTGAAAGAGGCTTTGACATACGACGGTGCTGTAAGTTAATTTCACTATTTACATTTTTGTTTTTCTTTTGGAGTCATTAGGGGTCAGCGAGGACATATTTAATTTCAATAAATACCTATGCTAAGATTTGCAGCTTGAGTAAATTGTTCTTTTGAATTTGTTCAAACCCTTCAGCATTGATAAAGGATTTTTCTTGATCATTTTAGATAATATTAGATAATTTCTTAAGCGTCGTGTGACACTGTAGCTGAATATTGATCTAAAAGTTAAGGTATAACATGAAATAGTCAAACATTTTTAAACTAGTTGGATTTTAAGGCAGATTTGTATTGTATTAGACAAATACAATCTTGAATTGCAAGATTTGGACATTTAATTGACCCACAGTGTTTTTTTGGCTTCTGACTCAAAGTGTTTGCATCATCACAGGGGCAGGTGTTGCTAGGTAACAGTTGCATGGGAAAGCAATGTAATGGCTGGATACAGCTGCTTGGGTGCTTCCATTTGATCTTTGCACTAGATATAGTAGAGATGTGGTTTTGTTTTTAGCATTCCAGCACTGAGTGTCCGCCTATTTATCATAGATGTAATGTAAGAGTCTTCTACTTTTGGCTAAATATGGGCAAAGATTAGATATACACTCACCTGGCCACTTTGTTACTGTCCAACTGCAATTGGTACTAATGGGTCCAAAGTGTGCCAAGAAAATACCCCCATACCCCCCCACCAGCCTAAACCAATGCTACAAGGCAGGATGGAGCCATGCTTTCATCTTGTTGATGCCAAATCATGACCCATTTAAATGTCGCAGCAGAAATCGAGACTCATCAGATCAGGCAACAAAAAAAGTATTTACCCCTGTGTTTGAATTATATTTTGCACAAAAACTGTTTAATAAAGGCTTTGACTCTCAATTAACCATTTATGGGAAGATACCGACTATATATATCGTATACCGTCATACCAGGATATGATTTTTTTTTTTGTCCATATCGCCCAGCCCTAACTCCACGTGACTTTTCTAGCATGTGTTCGTGTTCGGTGCATCTTGATTGTCATGTTCACGCAATCTGACATGCTTCAATCCTTTAGCATTGTTATAAATGATTAAGTCGCACAGCGTGAGCTGGGTTTTAGTGCACCGTTTGTTACGTTGAGTCTGTTCTGATGGAGATTTTCCTTCCACAGCTGTTAGGAGATCGATCTTTGAGGGTGGACATCGCAGAGGGACGAAGGCAAGAACGTGGCGGCGGAGGCTTCGGCTTCCGGAAAGACGACAGAGGTACTGGCTGCTTGATACTCCTCTTTCATCGTCTACTTCTGTTAGTGCCGTTTACTCGTGTCTTCCTGTTGATATGTGTACTTTCTACTGCATTGTCTTTCAATTCTCGGTAAACTGAGCAATGCTGGGGCTGGTGGGTCCAATTATTTGTACTGAAGAGACATAGCAGTGCCTTCTACTTATTTAAATGTGCGTTTAAAGACGTTTATTCAAATAACTCCTTGTGAAAGGCAGTTTTGTTTGGTTCATTTAAAATTAGTCATCGCTGGAACTAATGACTTGTGTTCAGTAGCCTGTCATATGGTCATTGAGTGACGGATTCAGTTGCACTGTTGTGCGTTTGTGTTTGGTGGTCCATAATATTTGCTTACAAATTAGACGAGCTGTTTTTGCATGAAGGCAGACCTCCGATATTAACAGTCAGCGTAAACCCTGTGTTGAGTAAATATATTTTTTTATGCGTTTAGTTTTGTGAGATCTCTTTTGAACGTCATTTGTAGTTTATATATCCACAGTCATTGTTCGTTTAGGAGTTAAAAGATTGTATGAAATACCTGAACAACGGTACCTATTAGGCCCTGTTTACACTGCCAGTTAAATGTGACCCAATTTTGATTATTTTGCTCATGTGTGACAGATCGAATCTGTTCTATGACCGTGTAAAGACGAAAAAAACGCATGCAGTCAGAGATTGGTTTCAGGCCTCCTTCATTTGTTAAAGTAAATCAGATATACGACAGTAGCTATGTTTCCATCCACATATTTTTATGCGTATTTTTCCTATGCGCATAAAAAAACGGTTGACGTAAACGCCAAGATGCGCAAAAATTGTGAAAATGCGCATAAAAAAACGTATGTGCATAACGGAGTAGGATAAACTTTTTATTCCATAAGAAAAGATGCGCATAAACTGCGATGGAAACACGTTTACCGAACAAATTTCAGCATGCGCATTAAAAAAGGTCATGTGATGTTGTTATAAGAGATCATGTGATGATGAAAAGTAGGTAAACATACAAATCAGCAGGCTGAGCACATTATAAAACATTCGAAATGTTGTTTTGGTCATTCTAAAACGCCTTACCGTTTCAGTATTAGTGTTATTATATTATTAATGTCCTCCAGAATCAAGAGCGTCTGTGCTCCGCGTCTGACACCTTCAAACACCACCGCATGTTCACTGCGTGTCAGGATTACCTTCTGAGGTGCAAGTCATTTATTAGATGAAGAAATGATTGACGCAGCTTCTACTGCATTAAATTCTGTTATTACTGTTGATATTTAGCGCCAGTTAATCAGGAAGTGACGATTTTGTTCTCTTTGACTCGTTGGATGGAAACGCTGCTTTATTCGCACGTCTTTAACGCGTTAATCCAGTTTTGCGCATAAAGTTCATTCACATTTTTGGATGGAAACATAGCTAGTGACTACGTTTACATGGACATCGGTAGTCGAATTATTTGCTTTAATCTATTTCAGAAAATAATAAGACTAAGGTGTTTACACGAGTTGCTTTTTGAGTGTTCCTTTCATGATTCCGTTTTACATGTTATAACACAATTCGATTAACGTCGTTGTTTCATCGCGCTATCCGCATTACTCCGGAGTTTCATGCAATTTCGGGGGTTTAATTTTTAATTTGTCGACTTTAACTGCAGTTTGGCACTTTCGCTTTCATTCACGAACATTTCATGCACGCCCTCCGTGACAAACGAGATATTGGATGCAGCTATGAACTGCTGGAAGAGTGTTGTTTTAATGGAAGTTCATACCGCGTGCTGAATGGAAGGGAAAAAAAACCTCCGCATTTCATGATGCAGGTGTCTGTGGTCTGCACTGCCTGGGTAGGTGCAAAGAGTGTCAAACAGGTGTGTGTGTGTGTGGACTATCCTGTCGCAAAATGCAGCGAAAACTCCTACATGACGGTAATAGTTCGATTAAGGTGTTTACATGCCTGTACTGCACTTCAATAATGCGACTGAAATTGGCATACTCCACATGTGTTAATTCGATTTCTCTTTATTACCGTATCAAATTAAACAGGCTTGTCATTTAGCTTCTAAACAGAGGAAATACAAAATCACTCAATAGTAAAACAGTTAAATCACTAAACCACCCAAGAATTGCATTGTCTTGTATTATTGAAACTTTTTATTATTTTTTTTTTTGTGAAAGATGCTAATGGTCTAATCTGATTCAATGATTTATGCTAAGCTAAGCTAAGAATGCTCCCGTCAGACCCAAAAATCAGCTGAAGGTATTAAACCATGGTAATTCGCAACCATTTAACTCTAGTTGACTTGTAAAATAAACCTTTTTCAAAAAAAATTATAAAAAATATATTGAATGTTTTTTAAAATTAAGCGATTTAATCATTATTACCTAGTAAAATTAAACTGGTTTATCATTTAGCTTCTGAACAGAGGAAATAAGAAATAGCTCGATAGCAAAACATTCAAATCACTAAATTACCCAAGAGTTCCATTGTCTAGTATTATTGAAACTCGTGTTTTATATTTTTGTGAAAGATGCTAATGGTCTAATCTGATTCAATGATTTATGCTAAGCTAAGCTAAACATGCTCCCGTCAGACCCAGAGATCAGCTGAATGGATTCAGAAATGGTAAAACTCAACTGTCTAACTCTAGGTGAGTTGTAAAAGTGAAGTGGTTTCATTAAATTTAAGCAGTTTATCATTATTAATCAATTTAAACCGGTTTATTATTTAGCTTCTGAACACAGGGAGTAATCACTCAACAATAAAACAATGCAATTCTTGGGTAATTTAATAATTTAATTGACATGTTGTTATTTAAACCATGTTTGGTGTTAATAGAACTTATGATCAGTTTAGTTAGTGCCTTGACCAAAATATTGGCCTCACCACCAACCCCAAGCAATGCTCAGTATTGATATGTGTGCTTTGGTGGCATTTTTGTCTTCTGTGCTTCTTCTGCATGACTGCATTGCTTATACAGCTCCAATACTCATTCGCTGCTCCTAAGCCAGGTTTCTCACAGTCATTGTTCATATTTCATCTTTTTGTTCTTCTGTTTTTCCTCACCCTTCAATAGAGAAACTCTTTGTAGCTCCTCTTCCTTCCCCCTCTAACACACGGAGTGCTTTCCTATAGGCTAAACTTCCCTCTTCGGCTGGTGTCTTCCTGTCAGCAGCGATCTCTGATTGGTTCAGTAGAAGCGTTGTCTGGGGTGGGCCTCTGTTTCACTCTGATCTCAGCTTCGAATTGTTGCCCCTATTAAACAGCCCGTGTCCCTTTCAGGCCGCGGTGGCTCCCGTGGGGCCCGAGGAGGGGGACGAGACTCCAGAGAAGACTTCGACCAGTCTGGAGGAGGTGCGGCGTGTGAAATGGGCAAGAACTCCAACCCTTGAGGGTTTCAGTTATTGATAATTGGCTCTACTTAATCATTTTGGCAAGAATTTGAGGATCACAGACAGAGTATTCCTTATTATGCAGAAATGATCAGTAAACATGTTTGGGATGAATATGAAACCCTTGAGCAGGAATAATTTTCATTTTTGGTAATTCTAATGTAACTACAGAAAAGTAAATGGGGGAAATTATCACACACACAAAAAAAGAGATGCTAATGGTCTAATCTGATTCAATGATTTATGCTAAGCTAAGCTAAAAGTACTTTTGCCAAACTGGGAGATCAGCTGAATGGATTAAACAATGGTAAAACTCAGCTGTTTAACTCTAGGGGCCTTGTCAAAGTGTTTCTTTATCAGTATTACTTAAATTAAACCAGTTTATCATTTAGCTTCTAAACAGAGGTAATATTAAATCACTCAAAAAGACTCTGGAGGAGGTGCGACGTGAATTGGGCAAGAACTCTAACCCTCAGGGTTTTTTAGTAATGGATGATTGGCTCTACATCAGTGCTTCTCAACCACGTTCCTGGAGGACCACCAACACTGCATATTCGGATATTCTTTTGTCTGTCACACCCATTACAGGTCTTTCAGTCTCTGCTAATGAGCTGTTGATCTGAATCAGGTGTGTTTGGTTAAGGAGACCGGAAAAATTGGCAGAGCTGGTGGTCTTCCAGGAATGTGGTTGAGAAACAATGATCTACATGATCATTTTGGCAAGAATTTGAGGATCAGACAGTTGCAAAGTGTTCCTCAATATTTAAATATGATCGGTAAACATGTTTGGCATGAATATGAAACCCTTGAGCATAGAAGCATGAAGAATTTTCATTTTTGGTTGTTTGTACACAATGTAACTACATATGATGGGCGAAATGATCAAAATAAGAGATGCTAATGGTCTAATCTGATTCAATGATTTATGCTAAGCTAAGCTAAAAGTGCTGTTGCCTGACCAGGAGATTCCCTAAAATGATTAAATAATGGTAAAACTCAACTGTTTAACTCAAGGTGACTTGTAAAATTAACCGTTTTTAATTGTGTTTATCGATATTACTCAAATTAAACCAGTTTATCATTTCTAAAGCATTCATTCAACTCAATGTTCACATTAACAAAAAAAATAAAAGATGTTTTATGTATTAGTAAATATTATTTATTAGCTCTGGGCTGACCTGAACCTACACTGAAGTTATGAGTTCTGCAGTGAAAGTGTGTTTGGACCCGCATCAATAGGCTTTATTTATTATTATTATTATTATACATAGTATATAGATTTAATATACTGACTGAATATACAGTATAAGATACTGATATTACTAGAATATCGCACTGCTATCAGCCAATCAGATTCGAGAAGCAGAAGCAACTGTTGTATAAAAAATATATATATTTTTTTTTTTCTTCCTAGTATTTTCATTCAGGTGCAAAAAACATGTTTATTGATCACTTTATCAAGGGGTTTAGTCAAACTTAACAAACCTCTATAAGAATAACCCAGATTTTTCCATAAATACATTTCTTAGGACTGAGCTACAGTATTTAAATGATGAGCTACTGTCTGTTTTGAAGTTAACTTTTTCCATATATTTTAAGTTAATTTTTGAGCATTGATCTCTCCGGGACTCCATCTCATTGCCATCAGTCATGTGTCAGCAGAGTCTCCTTGCTGGTGTGAAGTCAGAATTCCTCCCAAATTGAAGTTGTCTATAAATACTGATCTGGGATCAGGCTTACCTTTTAATTTAATTTCAAGCTTTAACCCTTCTATTGGGTATTACCTTTCCTGGATCAGTATTTTAGTACAGCTTAGCAGTGGAATGGGAGAGTAGGCTACACGTTACTCACACGCTTCCCTTTCTCCACAGGATTTAGAGATGATGACTTCATGGGTGGGAGGAGTCGAGGAGGCGGTCGCCCTGGCGACAGAAGGGGGGGTGCTGGAGGCGGAGGTGGCGGCGGCATGGGACGCTTCAGAGATGGACCTCCTCGTGGAGGCCAGACAGACTTCAGAGAACCATCTGACGGTGTCACATTAATTCATTCTCAAAGCAGATACATTTATATACAGTGGGGGAAATGAGTATTCAACACGTCACCATTTTTCTCAGAAAACATTTCTAAAAGTGTCATTGACTTCAAGTTTTCACCAGATGTTTTTAACAACCATATATATCCATATGTGCAAAGAAAGCAGATCTAAGCAGTTGGCAGATTAAGTTGTGTAATAGAATGAAATGACGCAGGGAAAAGTATTGAACACATGAAGAAAGGGACGTGTAGGGAGACATGGAAAGCCCAGACAGCAGCTGACATCTCTCAGTAGTTCTTTAGCAACTCTCTGCCCTTCATCAGTGTAAATGAATATCAGCTGCTTCAGTGCAACATCTACATTAGCAGGAGGATGAACATAAGACCAGAGTGGACATTTCAGTAAGACAATGATCCTAAACAAACACTCAAATGCTTTCAGAGAAAGAAAATCAAGCTGTAGAATGGCCCAGCCAATCACCTGACTCGAATCCAATAGAAAATAAAGATTTGATAGACGAGACCCACAGAACCATCAAGATTTTAAACTCTGTGGAAGTCTGCGAGAAACTCACACCTGAGCAATGCATGTGACTTTATTCTCCATATGAGAGGCATCTTTAAACTGTCGTCACCAAAAAAAGCTTTTTATATACGGAGTTCGTACGGGTGCTGGAAATCCTGGAAAATGCTTGATTTTCAATATAGTGTGTTCAATAAGTGCTTGGATTTGAAATTGCATTGCTTTCATAATAATTCATTATCTTACGGAGTAGTTTTTCTTTTAGCTTAAAATGCATTTTGCACATAACGAAACCATTTGACAGGTGGGACATATGCCATACAGTTAAAACAGTACCTTAGTCCTAACCTAAAGTAATATTGATGAAAGCTTACAGACTATGGTTTCCATATTTGGTGAGTGATTTTCGAAATCGTTGACATGGGAACAGTTCGTTAATTTGCAGCAGGAATATTCTCTGACTCATAAGGATTTAATTTGTGGCATGACTTTTGAATAGCGGTGGACATGAAAGTTTGGTACTACACCCAAACACAATCTGACTGTAAGCTCATTTTTTGAGAAATCAATTTTAGGTAGAAAAGGACCAAACTTAAAAAGATACTTCATCCAATAACTGAACTTTTTTTATTATTTATTTATTTATTTATTTATTTATTTATTTATTTATTTATTTATTTATTTATTTATTTATTTATTTATTTATTTTAATAACAGTTTTTGACTGAACTATTTCAATAAATCTATGCGCCAAAGTATTCAACAATTCAAGTTGAAATGTCATGTTGTGTTTTTTTAAAATAGCACAGTGGATTTAGATGTGAAAGCACATACAGCAAATTTAAATGTAATTTATCGTAGTGGTTAGGTGCTGAAAAAACAAAGATGCAACTTGAAAGTGCTTAAAGTTCTTTAATTTGAGCTTGAAAAATGTGTAAGAACCCTGTATATGAAGTATTAAATAAGTTTCAGTAGTTCAGCACTTTCTCAGTGTATCATTCCATTATTACACAACATTTTTTTCAGATTTTGGTTTTATTTTAGTTATTATAGTTTGTATTGTTTGGGTTTTTACCAAAATCTGGTTCAATTCCATGCCAACAGCTTCTTTAGAAATATAATATTCCCAAGAAAATAACACGATGTACAAATACTCTTTTCCTCCATTGTACGTGCTATAAAGTCAACATGAAATCAATATGGACTCAAATAAACTTTTATGGTTCCCTTCTGAGCACACTAATCTGCTACCTTAAGGGTGGAGCTGGACTCAGAATGTTGATTTATTGACTAATCATCACGTACCCATGCTGTTTTCTTCATGTTTCCTCCGAATCATGTTTTCCTGTACAGCTTTGAACATGACTGCTGGACTTTAAATGTGAATCAGTAACTTATTAATTGAAACATTGAATTTCTGACTAGGTCTGTCACAATAATCAACTTATTGCACAACAAGTGGACACAACGTTTATTTTGCTAGCACATCGTTGTTCTTAGGGTGAGCAAGTTAATTGGTTAATTTTGGTCTTCAATCAACGTCTGACCATTTTCTGCTTAGCCACTGTGCTCTTACAGCAGTTAATTCACTACAAGGGAATGATACAGCTCAGCGCCCTACTCAATATTTAGTTTCAGTTGGAAATGCATCAGTATACTGAAATAAAAGTCTGAATACATTGGAGAGTTGAATTGCAGAGCTGGTACAGATGTATCCGCACCTGTACTATCGCTCATGGAGAGATTTTAAAGTCACTGAGAGAGTCAGACACTGGATGAGAATCCACCACGTCTCACCATGTCTTTTTTATGACTTGCGCACATAGGTGGCGCCATTTGATATCTGTCAGCAGCAAATCGAGGACAATGTAAAGATGTGATGCAGTGACGTTTCTTGTGGAGAAGGCTGTTTGACAGATGTTTATGAAACTATTCTTCTCTTTTGGTTGTCATTGTTGTGTTTAGGGATACACGCGAACAGCATGACACATTTACGACCCTGCTTATAGCAACGTAGGGGTGTTGAGTGTTCGAAAACAGTATACCATCACTGCTTTTTTTTTTTTAACTGTGTGGGTGGATGATTTGTTTCACTCCATGGACAATAAGGATTTAATTAATGCTCCACTGTAATTGTTGTATCACAGACCTGCCATATATGTGCTACGTTTACTAGAAGTCATTATTATTTCAATAATTATGCCTTGAGCATCTGATTGTTTTCTCTGTGCTGATGTGCTTTCATTTTCAATGTCATTGTATTTAAATTACAACATCGGTGATGTTAAAGGAACTGTGCAAAATTGAAAAGCCTTAATAGGCTAAACCTTTCACCGGAAGTTTGTCATTGGCTGAAAACCCTATTTCAATTCAATTCACCTTTATTTGTATAGCGCTTTTACAATGTAGATTGTGTCAAAGCAGCTTCACATAGAAGGTCATAGTAAATAGGAACAGTGTAGTTCAGTTTGTAGTGTTTAAGTTCAGTTCAGTTTAGTTCAGTTCAGTGTGGTTTAATAATCACTACTGAGAGTCCAAACACTGAAGAGCAAATCCAGCGATGCGCAGCTCTACAGATCCTGAACCATGCAAGCTAGAGGTGACAGCAGAGAGGGAAAAAAACATCACTAATTGGCGAAAGTGAGAAAAAAAAACCTTGAGAGAAACCAGGCTCAGTTGGGCACGACCATTTTAATTTCTCCGCTGGCCAAACGTCTCGTGCAGAGCTGCAGTCTCAGTGGCGGAGGCTGGAAGCTGGCCTCAGTGAAGACTCGTCTGTCCCTGGAGCGTCACAGGAATCAGTCTCATGTTCTCCACTCCTCCATGTCCACCACAGTAGCTGCTCAGGATACGGCCTGGTCCAGGATTATGGAAACCTTGGGATCATCTCGTCGTTGGTCTTGGATCGAATCAGTGACTCTGCATAGTCTGAGGGCCTCGGGAAGAGTATCCCCAGGTGGAAATGGAGAATACAGAGAATAATTAGCGTAGCTGCTGTTCATAGTGTGTATAAACAAGATGCAGAACCTGTGTGGAAACCCGCTAAGTGATGCACTGAGTGTATGCTTTACTAAACAGATAGGTCTTTAATCTAGTTTTGAATAGGGAGAGTGTGTCTGAGCCTCGGACAGAAAGGCTAATCCAGAGTTTAGGAGCTATAAATGAGAAGGGTCGACCTCCTTTACTCGACTTTGCTATTCTAGGTACTACCAGAAGCCCTGAGTTTTGAGATCTTAAAGAGCGAATTGGTTTGTAGTGAGACAGAAGGTTGGTTAGATAAACAGGAGCTAGATTATTTAAAGCTTAGCTGTGCATATACTCCATTCCAAATTAATATCATTTCAGGTTGCCTGACTTGTTTCCTGAATATTCCTCATGGTTAAGTTGATTTCATGTTGACTTGAAGTTAAGTTTTTTTGTCTTTTGCATAAAAGGTACAATACTAACACATACTGTCTCAATTATGTTTTTTTGCAGAGGAAAGGGCGCAGAGACCAAGGCTACAGCTGAAGCCACGTACAGTGGCAGGTCCCCTTAACCAAGTGGCCAACCCCAACTCGGCCATCTTTGGGGGTGCCAAACCCAGGGAGGAGGTAATTACCAAAGACAAACACTAAGAGAGACTGAAGCCTCCCTCGGCGCTCCAAAAGGAAGAATGGGAGGGAGGGAGAGAGGAAGAAGAGGAGGGGTAAATGGGGGAGGGAAGGGCGAGGTACAGGGACAACAAACGACGACAACAAAGCGTATCATGCCAATGGGAATGCGATAAGACCTCTGCCATCATTCCTACCTGTTAGAGATGAACCGAGTCCACCCTTCTGAATTCAGATCGCGTGACTATATTTATTCAACAAATCAAAAGACCACGCCCACATTGACCGATCGTCATGACACCTGCGCACACCAACGAGCAGCTCGTGAATGCATGGCAAAACTGTTTAACAATGGTTTTATGTCCACCTTTGCTTCCCTGTAATTAGTGCCTGCTCTGTACTGTAGTTTTCAGTGGGGGAAAGTTCTTTCACGTTCTCGGTGAGATTCAAACGTTTTGGTTTTATTTTTTTGGGTTGTTTTTGAGCTGCTCCGTTAAATGCAATGGAAAGTGATTTTTAAATGTTTTTCTTTGGCTTGTTTTATAGACGTAGACTCACGAGTCGAGCCTTTTCATTGTGCGAAAAAACAACACCGATTTGATTTGTGTGCTTTTATTGCAGGGCAGCTAGTTAACACTTCAATGGTCGGCATTCGACTCACGTTAGCGTTTCGGAAAAGCAGTATTAGGTTAATCGGATAGAACCACCATTGTTTGTATTTTGTTCCTTGGATTTTTGCTGGCCTACTTTGGTGTGATTTCCAACAGCGACACGAGCTCCCTCACAGATTTTTATTATGTATTTATTTTTATTTCCCCCAATTCGAACACTTACGCGAACCTTCGAACGCACACTGGATTGTACTTGTGGTGCTTGTCCTCTCCCTAGTCCTTATTGTGTTTGTAAATTGGCGTGTTAAAGCACAACCTAGTCCAGTTGTACAGTCGGTGTGTTGGGAGCCGCGCATCTTCCGATGTTACTACGTAGCTAGATCGACGCAAGTTTGACCCACCTGTTTGTATTGAGTTGATTCTAATATTATGTGCAACTTTTCATCATCTCCTACTACTTCTGGACCCTGTGTAACCATTTTGCTCTTGTTTTATGTTTCCGTTCTCTTAAGAATTAATATCTGTGTCAGTGTGGCTGCATTATTCCGGAAGGCTATACTGGATCCTGGCTTTGATCACCATAAAATCTTTCAAAGACGTCTCCCAGCGACACGCAGGCAGAGGCACGAGGTGCTGGTCTCCTCTCGAATCCAAACGAGCCCTCTTCCGATTGGCTTTTAAAAAAAAAGCTTGTGGAGGTGGGGCTTCTAGAACGGGGGCGGGGCATAGTCTTAACTCCGCCTCTGCCTGTTTTTGCTGACTCCTCCCACACGCCTCAGAGAACCCTAACTTGGAGGACAACTCCATTTCCAGGTTGATACCATTGTGTTTAAGGACTTCAAGATCTCTTTCCCTTTCCAAAGTATCTTTGTGTTTCGAATTTGTAGACGCGAGGGCATAAAAGCCGGCGTGTCATTTTATATTTTGCTCTTTAAATTTCTTTACTGTATTTGAAAATTAAAAAAACGACAACACATTGAGCTTGATTCTTAATTAAACCATTTCAAAGTGAAGAGCTTTTTTTTATTTTTGACTTCTTGCATTGTCTTTATGAAAGATTTTTCCCAGCTTGACCAAATTTGGCTCATCCAGAGCTTTCAGGAACAATGTGCCACATCTATTTCACTCATTTAGAAGAGCACCGTTGCATGCATGATAGGTTTGGTTGGTGACACATGGGTCTACAGTCTACAGCAGCATCCACCTCTTGACGACAATGCATTTCTCTACAGGAACAGTAGAAGCTATGGTCCATAACATCATGTTTACTGCCTTTCCAAGCTTATTGAACAAAAATGAACTGCTCACACGTGTCCAGGCGCTGTAGTTTCATCTCTAGTGGATCGAGCGTAGAGCCCTCGTGGGGAATCCATCCCGCAAAACCCTTCTCTTCACGATTTACTGGATCTAAATGAGGAAGTTCGTTGTTATTTTTTGGTTTTCTTACTGTACTATAGAGGTCAGCTGTTTTTATTCTTTGGTTTTTCATTTTCCTACACTGTTTACGGCAATAAATTGTATCATCTGCAGTGTTTGAAATGAATGTGTTGACATGGGATGATTTTATTCTGTGTCCTGTGATGCTACATGGTGTTTAACTCATTTAAGTGAAAGAAATGTTTCATCCAAATTCCACCTGGCGGTTGGTTTATCGCCGCAGCTTCAAGCTTGGGGAGTTGTGTCATTAAACTCCACGAACAAGGTAACAGAACTTCTCAGTGCCAGACACGCGGTTTTGGTTGAGTCGACAACGGTCTATACACTGAAGCAAACACAGGAAGTCTTTCTCGATTTTGGAGACACGTGATGAGTGATTGTTTTGCATATGTGAAGAAGAATAAAAGATTTGAAGAGGAGAATCTGGGTTTGCGCTGTGAAATGATATTAAAACAGGGAAGATTTAGCGGGGGAAGCCAATCTTCTGATGTATTAACCCTTGTGCACTGTTCAACTGTGAAACCCAACAGTCAATTTTATCAAATGAAATGAGTGTAGTCAACTCAAAATGTACTGAAAGTTAATTCTACTCATTTGAAAAGAGTTTTGAACCCAGTGTTGAAGGTTATGAGTTAATTCAGTGTTTCCCAACCCTGTTCCTGAAGGCACACCAACAGTACACATTTTCAACCTCTCCCTAATCAAACACACCTGAATCAACTCATCAGAACATTAGAAGAGACTCCAAAACCTGAAGTTAATGGGTCAGATAACGGAGACATCCAAAATATGGACTGTTGGTGTGCCTCCAGGAACAGGGTTGGGAAACACTGAGGTAATTAAATACCTCATTACTTCAACTTAAATGGAGTAAGGGCATTTGGTTTAAGTTGCCTTCACTCACTGGCTTTTACAGCACTCAATTGGTTTGAGTTCTCTTCATTTATCGGGTTTTACTGTGCTTAAATTGCTTCGTTAACTCAAATGGATTAAGTTCACAGTACTCATTGGGATCCTTTATTAACTTAATTGGTTTGTTGCAATCGGTTTCCTCAAATGGTTTGAGTTAAGGTGCGGTCACACTTGACTTTTCCTTCCATAGACTTCCATTCATACGCACGCGAATGCGTCAGACCGGAAACGCGGGGTCATGCGTCGAGTTTCGCAGGTTGCTGCTGTGCAAAGTTCAAGCTTGGTGAACTCTGACCTGCGAAATCGCATCACTTGGCTGCGTGAGACCAATCGAGGATTAAAACACAACCTCTCTGGACAGAAATTTAAAACATGGAGCAATCGCTCGCTTTTTTTAATGGCTAATCATCTTGTTTAATCCCGCCCCTTTTCGCAGCGCCGTACGACAGAATTTCGCACACACAAAGCCTGGTGTGACCGTAGCTTTACCCTAACTTTTTGGGTTTTACAGCGTACTCTTCTGTCACGTTAGGGATGAAAACATTCATTCATTCATTTTCTTTTCAGCTTAGCCTTTCCAGCTGCAACCCATCACTAGGAAACACCCATACATTCTCTTTAACACACACACACACTATGGACAACTTAGCTTACCCAGTTCACCTATAACATGCGTCTTTGCACCCTGAGGAAGCCCACGCGAACACAGGGAGAACATGCAAACTGACCCACTGTGTCACCGTGCAGCCCAGGGATAAAAACATGACTAAATTAAACTGCTGTAAAACCTGATAATCTGTTAAACTACTGAATGTTTTACTCTTTATTTGCCAAATTTATAAATGATGTCACTGATTTGGTGAATAAAAACGCACAAAATGACGTATTTTTGATATAAAACGTAATTGTGGATGAGATGTTTTATGTTTTATCACAGTCTTGGACCTGTGAAAGATTAGTAACAACATTGGCTTTGATGTGTTGTTAGTTTTTGTACAGCGTATGATTTTCGTTTTGTCTCCCTAATTTACTGGCCTGACACCTTATAATTATGCATTTTTGATGGTTGGTGGTTTTCCCTGTTGGACAAAAAATTTAAAATTAATGAAAATCTAACAATGCATCAAAGGCAATGTTGTTACTAATTGTTCACATGTGCAAAACTGATAAAAGGTCAAAAAAATACAGGCCACAATTATTTTTTATATCTAAAACATGTCATTTTGTGTGTTTTTTCACCAAATCAGTCGGATCATTTGTGAATTTGGCAATTAAAGAGTTAAAATCCTGTAGTAGGGTTGTCATGATACCATTCATTTACGTTATGATACTATACCAGCTGAAGTATCACGATACCAAGTATTATTGCGATACTGTAATTCATAACTTAAATCTATCAAATAAAGAAATTTGTCAGAATTACTATATTTTATGGTATAATAGTCCTACTTGAATTGAATTCATAATTCCCTTATTATTGAAAAAGTATTTGCACATCTAAAGTGCTTTACTCTTTGTTTATTTGGTAGATAACTGACCAACAAAAAACATTAAAATAAAGATACCAATTATACCAAACAAAATACACTACAAAAAGATCGTTTTCCAATAAAATTAGGCTTTAAGAAGCGGTCGAAAATTGTTTCAACGTTTCCTGTTGCTCTTTTGGGTTTTTCAGCTATTGTTTTCTTTTTAAGAGATTGTTGCAGATGTTGTAGCTACTAAATCATATTGACAGGACCTGAAATGAACCGATTCAGATGTCCGTTCAAACTGAAGCGTCAGAAAACTTGCTATAGGCTACCATAAAGGCGCGAATTCGACAGTTTTGCAGCCTTAAAGGTTTCCACAGACTATTAAATTAAAATTATTTATTGTTGCACAAACGTGTGAGCATTTTAGTGACTTTCCACATGCTACATTATCTTTAGATAGACTGTTAATGACAATACTGCCGTTTACAAACTACAGTGGCACCGCCTGTATTTGGGAGCTTTAGTATCGCGAAACTAGCATAGCAGTGGTAAAACGTGCAACCCTGTCCTACTAACCCAAGTTAGTAGTTTTGATCAGGACTGAGGTTGATTAACAGATTTATGCAAAACATTTAGAAAAAAAATGATCTGATGCATTTTCACAGCAGTTTAATTCAGTGTATGTTTTCATCCCTATAAATAAAAGGTTAGTACATTTGTCCAGAGTTATTTTTTTTCATAATTCAGAGCAATTAGCCAAAACGTGTCAAAATAAGATTTGTCACCAAAAACCATTCTGCTAGCTTAAACACAGAGACACTTATGGCCAGATTATGACTCAAAATGGCCCTGGAGTGGATGAAAACATTCCCAGCAGTACATAAGGGTTAAAACTAATATTTTGCTAAACCCTCCAATGGCTTCTGACATTTGCTAACCATGAAACGGCATGTGCATCATTTGATGGTCCGTTTGTTGAATTTAAATTACATTGCATCTACAGTCCAACTAATTCTCATTAGATTATAAGTAGACTGTTAGGTTGGGTTAGGGTTAGTGTAAATTAACATGTACTGTACTAGCAAAGTTTCTTAAAGTCAGTTAATTAAATGTCTGTTGAAGGAGCATATCAACAGATATTATGGACCATCAAAATAGTTATCTAAAAGTTATTTCCAAATGTTAATTTAATATATATATATATATATATACACACACACACACACACACACACACACTGTAAAACCCCAAAAGTTAATGTAACTCAAACCATTTGAGGAAACCGATTGCAAAAATCCATTTAAGTTCAAAAAAGAATCCTAATGAGTACTGTGAACTTCATTTGAGTAAAGAAGTAATTTGAGCACAGTAAAACCCAATATATGAAGAGAACTTAAACCAACCGAGTACTGTAAAACCCAGTAAGTTATTTATAAGTTACCCAGTAAATTTTTCCACTGCAGCATGACTTTATATTCTATACTGGACATTATTTCTGTTCAGTGATGAGACTTTAGTCTAAGCAAAGTCTGACCTTACTGTCTTAATTAAATCATTAAAAATCAAGGCTTGATCCTATTTTATTTTGGTAAAATAAGCCTAATCTAGAGGTGTTTGCCTTTCATATACGCCACTTCTGATACCAAATGATCATCTAGAAGTGAAATGATTGAATAAATGAAGCTAAAAACAAATGTTGTTTTTTTTCTCTCGTTAATTTACACCTCTATTGCGCATGTTATTTTCTTACAGCAGAGGTCGCTGCTTCATATGTAAATACTTGTAGTAAAACAATCTCCATTCATGAAACTAGCATCATAGAAATTCAGCAGTCTGTATTAATTTTGGATATACGCGGGGCTTAAGTGGACGTTTTTTGTATGCTTAATAAAGTTTATCTAAACCAATTAATTTACTTTTTATCCAAATTTTAGTTATTTTATTAAAGTTTATACCAGATTTTCTCGTGTTACCCAAAACTATTTTTAATTACCTTAAATTTTTCATTTAAGAACTGATCAAATGACTAAACGGTTAATACATTTTCCGTTGATATAATTGTATTGATAATGTTAATATTAACAAGTCTAAGATGAAGTCAGTTCATTGAAAAAAAGTCTGGTGAATGGTTCTGCCGCATCATCATGGTCATGTGATATTTGTTAGTGTTCTCATCGCTGTTCAGTGTGAACCAATCACAGTCATTTGCGGTTAACCGGTAATTTAGAAGTAGGTAGTATTTCCAGTTGTAGGTTACAAAGTCGATTGGGTGTAAGTTAAGACAAAAACATGTCGTCTTCCTCTTAAATGAAGTTATGGTAGATTAAGAATGTAACGATTATTATATTCATTCCATCAATGTTTAACTTGTAATCAATAACTAGTGGGTTCAAAAAAAAAGTTGTTCGACGTGCGCGTTCGCGTGTTTTGAAAGCATCGACGTGCGCGCGACAGGACTGTTAACGACTTTCTACCTCACGAAACGTCGCGTCCTCCCGTAAACTGGAAACATTCAAAGTGTGTGTGAACTCGTCCAAGTTCAACTATTAAACAATAAAAGCTGACGGGCTGTTTAAAACTCGTTTCCAAATGTCCATGTTTGTTTCCCAGCAATTCGGAGTTTTGAACATCTGCGGGTTTTGAGCGCCTCTCTTCTTCGTTTCATTCGAGGTAGGTTAAGATTCGACCCAATAAAACGAGTAGATATGAAACAAATCCAGCTGTCGTTTTAGGGTTTACTTGTGCTAATATGTACTTTGAATGTTTCAAGTGATTAATTATACACTTATGCAGATTAGTTGTCGTTTTTAACTCTTGGTTTGCTCTCTCGTGACTTGTGAACGCAGTGTCGCATGATACCACAGAAAGGTGTCATCTTACTGCTAATATACCATTATTTTACTTTATTATTGTAAGTTAACTGCTAATATACCATTATTTTACTTTATTATTGTTATTTTACTGCTAATGTACCATTATTATACTTTATTATTGTAAGTTAACTGCTAATATACCATTATTTTACTTTATTATTGTAAGTTAACTGCTAATATACCATTATTTTACTTTATTATTGTAAGTTAACTGCTAATATACCATTATTTTACTTTATTATTGTAAGTTAACTGCTAATATACCATTATTTTACTTTATTATTGTAAGTTAACTGCTAATAGACCATTATTTTACTTTATTATTGTAAGTTAACTGCTAATATACCATTATTTTACTTTATTATTGTAAGTTAACTGCTAATATACCATTATTTTACTTTGTTATTGTAAGTTAGCTGCTAATATACCATTATTTTACTTTATTATTGTTATTTTACTGCTAATATACCATTATTTTACTTTATTATTGTAAGTTAACTGCTAATATACCATTATTTTACTTTGTTATTGTTATTTAACTGCTAATATACCATTATTTTACTTTATTATTGTAAGTTAACTGCTATTATACCAACATTTTAGTTTAATATTGTTAGTTTACTGCTAATATACCATTATTTTACTTTATTATTGTTATTTAACTGCTAATATACCATTATTTTACTTTATTATTGTTATTTAACTGCTAATATACCATTATTTTACTTTATGATTGTAAGTTAACTGCTATTATACCAACATTTTAGTTTAATATTGTTAGTTTACTGCTAATACACCATTATTTTACTTTATTATTGTTATTTAACTGCTAATATACCATTATTTTACTTTATTATTGTTATTTAACTGCTAATATACCATTATTTTACTTTATTATTATAAGTTACCTGCTAATATACCATTATTTTACTTTATTATTGTAAGTTACCTGCTAATATACCATTATTTTACTTTATTATTGTAAGTTACCTGCTAATATACCATTATTTTACTTTATTATTGTAAGTTAACTGCTAATATACCATTATTTTACTTTATTATTGTAAGTTAACTGCTAATATACCATTATTTTACTTTGTTATTGTAAGTTAACTGCTAATATACCATTATTTTACTTTGTTATTGTTATTTAACTGCTAATATACCATTATTTTACTTTATTATTGTAAGTTAACTGCTATTATACCAACATTTTAGTTTAATATTGTTAGTTTACTGCTAATATACCATTATTTTACTTTATTATTGTTATTTAACTGCTAATATACCATTATTTTACTTTATTATTGTTATTTAACTGCTAATATACCATTATTTTACTTTATGATTGTAAGTTAACTGCTATTATACCAACATTTTAGTTTAATATTGTTAGTTTACTGCTAATATACCATTATTTTACTTTATTATTGTTATTTAACTGCTAATATACCATTATTTTACTTTATTATTGTTATTTAACTGCTAATATACCATTATTTTACTTTATTATTATAAGTTACCTGCTAATATACCATTATTTTACTTTATTATTGTAAGTTACCTGCTAATATACCATTATTTTACTTTATTATTGTAAGTTAACTGCTAATATACCATTATTTTACTTTATTATTGTAAGTTACCTGCTAATATACCATTATTTTACTTTAATATTGTAAGTTAACTGCTAATATACCATTATTTTACTTCAGAACTTCAGAAATAGTTTGTATTAAAAGCTTTGAATATGTTGTTACAGTAGTAACTAACGTACATGTATACTGGATCCAATACTACTGATACAGGGGTTAAAGCGTATATAAGTTAACCTCCACAATTTTAATTGCTTTTATGCATTTATAACTTTTCTGTTGCACAAGTTAGTCTTTCTGAACAATTCTTTTCCTGTTTTAAAGAGGAAGTTTAAGAAGAGGTACACGCGGATGTTTGAGGTTGCCAAGTCATTGTGAGAGCTTTGAGTTGTGAGGTTGATTTGCAAACATGGGAAGTTATAATCAGATCCTCACTGTCGTAAAAAAGGCAAAGTGTCCCAGCAAATGCTATAAACGTTTCTCACAAATGGGTTGCTGTGTTCTCTTTCTCTTTATAGATGGCAAATGCTTGGACTTTATATCCTTGAACGTCACAGTTTACAAGACACTGAGTCACTGTCAAGGTACTGACGTTGTTGTTGTTTTTCTCTCTCTACGTAAGAAGTGTCACTCATGCATGCATTTACCAAAGGAAGTTGTTTTCTGCAGTTTTAAATGAATCATTGAAATATTTTTCTGTCTTAGAATACTGCATAAATTGAAAACGAGAGGTTTTTATTTGAAATGTGACTACTTATCACCCCTGTCAACTTGATAAATAAGTATTCTGTTTATTTACTTACACTTTAATTAAATTGATTCATTATAATTTGTCATGTCTGTTTCTCTGGGTGGTCCAGTTTCCCCCACAGTTTAAAGACATGTGCTATAGGTGAATTGGATTAACTAAATTGGCTGTGACCTGACAAAAGTCTTGTCGTCGATCTCAGTTGTAAGAGAAACAAATAATAACTCGACGTCTAGTTGATCATTTGGAAAAGTGTCAGAAGGTGAATTTTTCCGATGAATCATCTGTTGATCTGCATCCCAATCATCACCAATACTGCAGAAGACCTACTGGAACCCACATGGATCCAAGATTCTCACAGAAATCAGTCAAGTTTGGTGAAGGAAAAATCATGGTTTGGGGTTACATTCAGTATGGGGGCGTGTGAGAGATCTGCAGAGTGGATGATCAACATCAACAGCCTGAGGTATCAAGACATTTGTGCTGCCCATTGCATTACAAACCACAGGAGAGGGCAAATTCTCCAACAGGATAGCACTCCTCATACTTCAGCCTCCACATCAAAGCTCCTGAAAACATAAAGGTTAAGGTGCTCCAGGATTGGCCAGCCCAGTCACCAGACATTATTGAGCATGTCTGGGGTAAGATAAAGGAGGAGGCGTTGAAGATGAACCCAAAGACTTGATGAACTCTGGGAGTCCTGCAAGAAGGCTTTCTTTGCCATTCCAGATGACTTTATTAATCAGTGATTTGAGTCATGTCAGAGATGTATGGATGCAGTCCTCCAAGCTCATGATGGAGTCAGACACAATATTCATTCTCCACTGCAGCATGACTTTATATTCTATACTGGAAAGTATAGTCAAAAAGCAAAGTCAAACCTTACTCTCCTAATAAAATCATTAAAAATCAAGGCTTGATCATATTTTATTTAGCTAAATAAGCCTAATATAGAGGGATTTGCCTTTCATTTAACCCACTTCTGATACCAAATGATCAACTAGAAGTCAACTTATTTGTTGTTCCTAAAACTTGGATAGGCCACAAGACTGGTAGTGTACGAGTGAATGTGGATGAATGCACGAGTGTATGGGTGTTTCTCAGTGCTGCTGCATAAAACATATGCTGGAATAGTTGGCGGTTCATTCTACTGTGGTGACCCCTGTTAAAAAAGAAAAATGAATGAGTGAATTTTTCATGTGGGGTTTAGGATTTGAATAATATGAATGATGATGGGATTTTATTACTGATTTTTAATTTCTGATATGTTTTTGCACTAAAAATGTTCAATAAAATATTTTAAAAATAATATTGATAAAATGTTGAAAAATGTTGTCATATTTCTCATATTTTGCATGGAATTCTTTATTAGATTTTTTTTTTATTAGAAGATATAATTGATTCATTTAAAATTGGCAGAAAGTACCTTGCATGTTTACCAGGAAGATGTACCTTTTTATTGAAAATGACCATGATGGTTTAATATATTACAATATGCATTAAACTACACACCATTTTGGCATTTTAATCATTTAACTTTTCTTTTTTTAAATAAACCAGTAAAAACATGAATATAGTTTGTATGTGTGCTGTAAATGCAAATTTTAAAAGTTTGGTACACTTATTCAATTTTTCTGTCTGTCTGTCTGTCTGTCTGTCTGTCTGTCTAAAGGTTTTTACTTTATTACAAGAATGAAAGTATAATTTCTTCTGATATGTGTCAATCACATTTTTTGTTTGGCCTAATATTTTAGTTAAAATGAGGTAAAAATGACTGCTTCACTAGGGCTGCACGATACTGTGAAAATATGCAATGTTGTTGTGTTTGTGATGATGATGTTTCTTGTGATGTAACTAACTTAAAAAAACAACAAACTCTAAAACACTGCTATTTTATGGTGGCTCAGTGGTTATCACTGTCACCTCACAGCAAGAAGGTCGCTGGTTCAAGTCCCAGCTGGGTCAGTTGGCATTTCTGTGTGGAGTTTGCATGTTCTGGGTGGGCATCTGCTGTGTAAAACATATGCTGGATAAGTTGGCAGTTAATTCCGCTGTGTGGATGAAATGTCGCAAATTGAGCGTTTTGCACATTTGATGTACAAATCGCGTGAACTGCTTGAGTTGGAAAATCTGAACTGTAAAGCATATGCTGGATAAGTTGGCGGTTCATTCTGCTGTGGCGACTCTGAATAATGGGACTAAGGCGAAGGAGAATGAATGAATCAATAAATGAAAATAAAATATTAGTTTATACTAAAATAAACAGCACTTAAAAATGACATTTGTTGAAACTACACAATTCTTAATATTTTTTTGCTTACAACTTAATTGTTTATGTTCAGTCCAAGTTAACTTAAACTAGATTTTTTCATGTTATCCCAACGCCAATCGATTGTGTGGAACTCAGTATATTTTGACAGGGTTTCCGCAGGGTCTTAAAAGTCTAAAATTTAAAAATCGAAATTAATTAAATTGGCTGTTCTAGGTCTTAATTATTTTTGAGCTTATAAAGCTGATTTTTCGGATGTCAATGTAACGCTACCTCTAATGCTCATCTAAATTCTTTTTTGTTGCTGTTGCTTGTTTTTCGTGGTGTTGTAGTTCTTTATTTCACTAGTCCTAATGTAATTTGCTTTATTACAGCTACAAATAACTTTGAGAGACAATAACTTTATACACTTTAATTTTTAAAACTCAACTGAATGCTACCATTCACTTAAAGCTGTATTAGACATTGCATGAAAGATCTTTTTTTTTAATCTATAAAAGGGACACTTTAACTCAAATGATTTATTCAGGAATGATATTCAACAGCATTTTTCACATACATTCTTCATACACACAAAACATACAAGCATATTTTTTTTGCTAAATTTTTTGGACAAAATAATCTAAACTCTCCCATTGTTAAAACAACATAATAGTGTTAGTGACATTTCTCTGACGTCATAATGCAGGGGTCAACACTTATGAAACATTTTACTAGCCCAGTAAGGCCAGTGGTTCGGATCTTAACTTGCTCTCACAAAATGTTCTTTGACCCTGCTATAATGAAGCAAAAATGAATAAAGCAACAATGAAAAAACGAAATCCAAAGCCTATAGGTTTCAATTGTTAACCATAATTCTTTCAGACACTGTTATTTCCATCAGAAAATGACGGTCCAGTTTGTTCACTTTTTGTTGCGCCGCACTGCTATTAAAAGCCCTGCTTTATTTACAGGCTGGTTACTTATGGTGCGGCTCTCTAGAATTGCTGTTAAAGTCTTGTTCAAATAAGGAGCCTAACGTACATTCAACATTCTTGCCAATTTTATTTAAAGGGAAACAATAATAATGCATTAACTTGATTCCACCTGCACTTAAAGGGAGAGTTTACACAAAAATGAAATTCTCTCATCGTTTACCCACTCTCCACTTCTTTCTTTTCTACTGATGAACATGAAGGAAAGTTTATTGAACAATGCTGGAGCCATTAGCTATATTTCCATCTAAAAATGTGAATGAACTTTATGCGCATAACTGGATTATTGCATTAAAGACGTGCGAATAAAGCAGCGTTTCCATCCAACGACTCAAAGCAAACAAAATCGTCACTTCCTGATTAACTGGCGCCAAATATCAACAGTAATATCAGAATTTACTTCAATAGGAGAAGCTGCGTCAATCTTTTCTTCATCTAATAAATGACTTGCACCTCAGAAGGTAATCCTGACACGCAGTGAACGCGCGGTGGTGTTTGAAGGTGTCAGACGCGGAGCACAGACGCTCTTGATTCTGGAGGTCATTAATAATATAATAACACTAATACTGAAACGGTAAGGCGTTTTAGAATGACCAAAACAACATTTGAATGTTTTATAATGTGCTCAGCCTGCTGGTTTGTATGTTTACATCATCACATGATCTCATCACAAAATCACATGACCTTTTTTAATGCGCATATTTAAATTTGTGCGGTAAACGTGTTTCCATCGCAGTTTATGCGCATCTTTTCTTATGGAATAAAAAGTTTATCCTGCGCAGTTATGCGCATATGTTTTTTTATGCGCATTTTCTAAATTTACTCGCATCATGGCATTTCCCTCAAGCGGTTTTTTTATTAGCATATCCAAAATACTCATAAAAATAGGTGGATGGAAACATAGCTACTGACTTGCATACATAGGAAGCAAAATATCCTATGGACTATCTTCAGAATATCTTGTTTTGCGTCCAAAAAATTAATAATTTGTAAGGTTAGAACCACTTGAGTAAATGTTTTTGGGCCTTTTTTGGCAATTTGTCTGATGACCAGTAAAACATTACGGTCTGGTACATTTTAATGTCTCAATTTAAGGTCTGGCTCAATTTATTGGCCATTGACAGGAAAGACAAAATGTTAACCAGTTTGTAAAACCCCCAAATATTTTATATTATATTATAATATATCTTTTCCCATTTTTAAATTCTGTAGCAGTCAAAAGCTAACAGCTCATTGATAATTGTCACTCTGCTCTTAACCGTATGACCTGTCAACAGTAACTCCAGGCATCACATGTGTCCTCCTGCTGTCTCAGTGTGTGTAGCCACAGTGCTGCTATTGTTGGTGTGTTTCTAGGGAGCGTCCGGGTGTACTGACACCACTAAAAAGGGGGCTGTGGGTTTTATGACAGCCCAGAACTAACAATGTCCAGTCAGCTGGTCAGTTGGTGAGGGCTGTGAGAGCATTTGTTGTTTTAAACTTTGCACATGCTGCCATGTTTGCTGACTCCAGGTAATGGCTATTGTTTGTTTGGTTATAAGGATTGTTTTCCTTTTTTTTGCAACATGAATGCAAGTTATGGTTCCTCTTTAGAAGTAAAGACATCCGTATAACAGTGCACACATGTTTATGTTATGGAACTTTGAAATGCATGCGTGGATATAGTTGTGTTGGGGTTGTGGCCAATGGCAGACTTCAGAAAATGTGAGGAATATAGTATTATATAGAGTAATATAGGGTCGTGTTTACACTATTGATATTTTGTTTGATGAACTATTATACAATCATGTTTGTAAGAGATTCGAGTTTTGTTTTTGTGATTTACAAATGACTGATTTTGTCAGAAATTCATAGAAAATTTGTGGATTAAAAATATATATATATAAATTATTATATATATATATATATATATATATATATATATATATATATATATATATATATATATATATATATATATATATAATTAAAATATATATGTATAAATTAACTTCAAATATATATGGTATCTTATTTACCATAGTAAGTAGCCTACTATGTTAGATGTGCAATCTTCATGGTGCAAATCCTAAAAATAAAGCTTCTTTATTTTGGTCTCTTTTCAAGACGAGATCTAAAACGGTAGGGATTAAGCCAAAGGAAGGTTATTTAACTCTTATTTTTACCCACCATCTTTCTCTTTGTCAGATTTCACTCTCCGCAGCATCTGACATCGTGTACCTCACTTAGGACGTGCGTTAGAGCTTCCCCTACTGTAATACATCTAAACACGGATTGCTAAAAAGCTCAATGGCAGGCAATCGTTTTCTCTGGTTAACTGCAGGGAAAGAGTTAAACGAAATCACTTATCGATTTTACGCACACCATAATACCATCCATACATATAAACCAAAAATAATGTCCCTCAATTCGGTAATGTATTTCGGCCGTCATCCTTGAACCAATCCCCATCACTGTAAGCTGCTTGCTTTTCTGTCTGTTCCATTGCTCTGTTTGTTAGATGATTGCTCACACTTTCTTTTACAGTCTGAAGCACGTCAAACGAACGAAGAGCCCAATTCGCGACGTGTTATTCACTCGATTTGCGCCACAGGATGTCTTATTGAATCTTGATGCTTCATTCGTGTCTGCTTATTGCATAGACTATAAAACATTCACTCAAATACATCACGTGCGCTGCGTATGCAGTGTCTGTTATTCAAGTTAAACAATTAATTGCAAACTGAAATTAATATAATTTGATTATATGGTTTGGAATTGGATGTTTTGAGCAGCCTGATCTCACGAGAAAACGTAAGTATTTTACGTTTTGCCAGTTTAGTGGCTAAGTTCAGTCATACGAAATTGTACGATTTTAAAAAGGAGGCATGGCACCTAACCCCACCCCTAAACCCAACCGTCATTGGGGGATGAGCAAATCGTACTAAATTGTACGAATTAGATCGTACGAATTCGTACAAATTAGCCACTAAATCAAAAAGTTACGAATTGCCGTGAGATTGTTGGTTTTGAGAGATTATTTAAATTTTCGTGAATTTTGCTTTAAATTAAGAAATTAGCAGGATCGCAAAACATTTTTACTTGTTGATTTTTGCCTTGGATTCAGCGATCGCAAAAATGTAAAACAAAAAACTAGGGGATCTGTTATGATACGTCAAAGTTTTTAAAATCTTACGTTTGTTTTTTTCTTTATTTATTTCATGAACTCAACCTAATACTTTAGCTTGATACTTTTCGAACTGTACTTTGTGCTGCTTTAATTTTGATATGAAACCAAGTTTCTGCTTTTTTGTTCTGTCTTAGTGCTTTTTAATATGGTGTGATTAAATCAAGGTTGAACTTTAAAGTCCACATGAACCGAAAGCTGCGACTGTTATTTTTTCGTATTGTGACGCAGTTCCCAGAGAAATGAACTATGAATGAGAAATCAGTGGGCGTGGCTTGTTTTCTACTGCGAGCTGATTGGATTTGGTAGGCATTTCAATCAGAAAGATGTGAAAAAGAGATTCAGGAGAGTTATTAAAACCTAACAGACACCTCCTCCTTACCATTTCTGATTGTTGTCAAAATCGACAGCTGGAGGGGCGTGGTTAAGAATGTTAGCCACGCCCAATACCTCAGTCAGACCTAATCTGAGAATTCGACTGAAAACAAACAGGAAGTGCAGTTTCAGATTTCAGTTAAAGATTAGAATGGCACACTCTTTTTTTCTTAATGACATGCACAGATGACTTGTTCGCCACAAAGCTAGCAATGTGAGATAACAAAATCATAGGGTTAGTTTAGATTTCGTGGAGACTAAGCTTTAATTGTGCATTATATTGTACTAAACAGACAGCACTTCCAGAGTAGATTAGTCAAGAGAATTTTACTCCTAAGAAAAGTCTACTGTTCCATATCCAAATCAGAATGATTTGCGAGGGGCATGTTTCTTCTTTGTGTCGAAACAGAAGCCAAAAATCTTATTTATTTATTTATTTATTTATTTTAAATAATTGTATTAATTTGTAGACATTTAGTCTAATTAATTTAAACTTAAACAACAAATAAAAATCTTTGGGAATCAAAAAGAAAGCAAGTTCTGCTCCAGTAATTTTTATTTATTTATTTATTTATTTATTTATTTATTTATTTATTTATTTATTGTTTTAATTTGACCCCAAGCAAAGAAACACTTCAGATCTGTAATTTAGAAGTGGAGTTAGCAGGGTTAGCATCGCATTTGTGGTTTAACCCTGCATTAGTGTTAAGTTTGTTGAGTGTGAATCTGAGTTGTTTGCTTAATTGTGTGTTATACTGTACTAAACAGACTCCCCGAGTAGATTAGTTAAGAGTTTTACTTAAAAAAAAAAAAAGTTTACTGTTCCATATCCAACCAATCAAATCAAGAGTTTGTCCAAATGGTTTGTGAGCTCTACGTTTGTCGTTTAGGGATTTGCCAAAATTGTAAATTTTATGTCAAAACAGAAGCCAAAAATGTGCTTGGTTAAAATTTAAACAGAAAATAAGATTTTTTTGTTGTTGTTTGTTTATTTTATTGGTTTGTTTTATAATTGTATTAATTTTAGACATTTAGGCTAGTTCATTTACCTAAAAAACCAAAATAGAAATGTTTAGAAAATAAAAAAATAAAGTCTAATAATCAATTAAATACTTTTCTTTAATAAGAGGCAGATTAATAAAACAAACGAGCACAAAATTAATTTGCAGTTCTGCCCCGGTAATTCATTTATTTTAGTTTTGTTTCTTTTCCTTTTTTGTTTTGCTTTGACCCTGGGTAAAGGCACATTTCACACCAGTAAATTTAGCAGGGTTAGCATTGCATTTGTGGTTTTAACCCTGCATTGTGGTGCTAAGTTTGTTCAGTGTGAAACGGAGTCATTTGCTTGTTGCTGCTGGATGCTTGGTAACAG
The DNA here is from genome assembly GCF_903798145.1 of Danio aesculapii. NCBI lineage: Eukaryota > Metazoa > Chordata > Actinopteri > Cypriniformes > Danionidae > Danio > Danio aesculapii. Next base: position 47,024,580 of record NC_079449.1, on the reverse strand, counting down.
ACAGCCAATCAGAAATTAAGCAGATGGGGGAAATGGATTTAAAATTCTATCACAATATTTTTATAGCAATAATTTTATAGCAATGATCATTCATAAGTATTCATTAAGAGACAAAAAGAAGTCCTGTATCTTTACAGAAAAGTTTCTTCTTCTTTTGTGTCTGCAACCCAGCTCCTGGATGCCCACTATCCTGCAGAACTCAAACCCACATGTCAAACCTTTCATGATCACATAAGAAAAACAGGCAGACATGCTGGAGCAGGTTCGAAATAAACGTTGCAGCCAGGATAGTAGACAGATAAAACATCAACACAGTAAACAAACGCTTTTTTTTTTTTAATTTAAATGCCAATATATGAGTTATTTGTGTTCTTCAAGCCATCCTGGGTATTTTATAAGCATAAAGTATATTAATAGTACAATAATAATTGACCCAGCCTTTATCACTGTAATGAATGCTTTTTAAAATACTAAGATTTCTGCTTCATTCTGTGATATACAGGGATCTTAAGGTCATGGAAAACCTGGAAAGTCATGGAATTTTGACATGGCATTTTCCAGGCCTGAAAAAGTTTTGGAAAAACAGAAAAACCCTCAAGGTTTTGGAAAAGTCATGGAAATTACATTTACATTTAGTCATTTAGCAGACGTTCTTGTGGTACAGTGCCGTGAAAAGGGGCGAGGTTATACAACATGATTAGACATTAATAAAAGTGAGCGTTTGCTCCATATTTTACATTTCTTATTAGAAATTATCTTCTCATGATCTCACACAATCACCTGATGTGTTTTCGCAGGTAAGAATTCAACTTTGGAATGCAGTGAAATGCGAAACTTGTCGCACGTGCTTGCTTTTCCGGTTTGTTGCTTCTTTGAATGGAAGTCTATGAAGCAAAGTCCAGTGTGATCGCGCCTTTATAATAGAAGTAGTTTTACCTACTGTTACTGGTTTAACAAATTATTAAGATTATCTAAAATTAGTTTGACAAATGTCTGTATATTAGAATGGAGGTTAGTTGGTTTTACTTTTCTTTTCTTGGCCAAAACATGCTCTCTATTTCAGCATAATCTATTTTACATAGATATAAAAAACTAATTTAAACTATTGCCTGTTTTATGATATGCTCATGCTGCAATAAATTTAAACATTTCTTGTGATTTACAACCTACAGTTGAAGTCAGAATTATTAGCCCCCCTGTTTATTTTTTCATTGTATTACTTATTGTATTACTTATTATTTATTAAGTCATTGTATTACGATGGTTTGTTCTGGAGACTATCGAAAAAAATTACCTTAAAGGGGCTAATAATATTGACCTTAAAATGTTTTTTAAAAAATTAAAACCTGCTTTTATTCTAGCCAAAATAAAGCAAATAAGACTTTCTCCAGAAGAAAAAATATTATCAGACATACTGTGAAAATTTCCATTCTCTGTTGAACATTATTTGGGAAATATTTAAAAAAGAAATACAATTCAAAGGGGGCTAATAATTCTGACTTTAACTGTAAATGTAAACATTACATGAAACATTGGGTCATGAAAATTGACTTGAAAGTCATGGAAAGGTCATAGAATTTTTGTATAAAAAATGTGTATGAACCCTGGATATAGAAAATCCAATTGAAGAGTTTTGTTCTTGTTATTAACAGGTATTAAGGGTGGAAGTTCATTATTTAATTAACGCTACCTGCTTAACTTGCTTAGTCCCTTTTAGTCAGGAGTATCATTAAATGTTAAAAGAGGGTTTTTAAGGGATAGTTCACCAAAAATGAATAATCTGTCTTTACTTATCCTCCACTTGAAGCAAACCTGCAGTTGGTCACAAAATAAAACATTTTGAAGAATGTTCAAAAGCAGCATCCATTGACTTCCATAGTTTTGTTCCTTGGATATCAGTGGCTACTTGCAGGGGCGTAGCGGACATTTTAAAAGTGTGGGGGACGGCTGTATGAGATCTTATGTTCATATAATTATTAATCACCTGTTTCTAAATGGTCTGTCTCTAAAAGTGAGGGGGACGGATCCCCCACCGGTTGCTAAGCCCCTGGCTACTTGTTTTTAAAATATTTATTATAACTTGTTTTTGTTTTCTACAGAAGAACGACATTCAATAAGGTTTAGGATCACTATGAGAAAGGAGTCGTTTTAAATACCAGACCAATGTCATGGGTTGAATTTAAAGTGAAAGTATGCCAGTAAATAATTTTTTGTAAACATGATGGAACATGCAAAACTATCGCGTAATATAATAATCAATTACAGATTTACCCGTTATTGACACACTTTTATCACTTTCTTATTTCTTCAGGAGACACACTTTGCTCTTTGTTTTCATTCGTTTTTGTGTGCATTTGTCTGGCCTTTGTGTGTATAATGAGGCTTAAAACAGCTCAAGACCTTAGCGGTGTCCTTTTGTAATAAAATAACTGGTAAAAGCTGGCTCCCTACTCTTCATCCAATCAGTGACACTTGCCAATATGCAAATTAGAACATTACTTTGGGTTTGTGAATGTACAGTGTGAAACGTTTGTTAATAAATACCCAGGATTAACGGTTAACCCCAGGTGTAGTATGAGCAGTGTTATACATGATTACAGACAACTCAGGATTCTGTTTATCCAGGGTTAAGGATCAACCAGTGTCAACAATTTCAAGTGTGAAAACTCCTTATGTTTGTCAGTGTTCGTAAATTAAATGTGTGTAATTGCTCTGTTTGGACTGGACTATGATGATTTTATCATTACTGTAGATGTTCTGTTACAATTATCAGCCTGATCAGAGCTGATTTGGATGAAGCTAGATGTTTTCCTTTCTAAAGTTTTGTCAGGAGTAACAGGATCCTTCTGTTAGTTCCTCCCTTTCTTTGGACTTTGCTGCTTTTTGAGGCAGGAATCATCTTTGATTGCGATCCACACTGGCATTTCACCTAGCGTTTATCAAAAGATCTCCGCCCACACTATACCGCTGAAAACGCACGTCACGTGAACACACACACACTCTGGCATGTGCTGCAGCGTATGCAGATGTCTGAGCTCGAGGCAGTCAGCGGGTGCTTTGAGCACAGAACCTCAGGTGAGAGCAGCGCACATCGGACAATTCATCAAGGATCTACCGCTGGATCTCAATATAGTTGATAAACGTGATTATTTTATCCATCTTGTCTCTATCTAACAGCTCTTTGGTCTTTGAATGTACCAGGTAGCGTGTTTTGGCTGAACGCAAAGATAAGTTAATATATTAATTTATGTAACCATGTACACTCATTCTGAACATTTGACTGATTGCTTGCCTTTATTTACTATATTGTATACATTTATTGTATGTTATACTTTTAAAATGGCCATGATTGATTGTTAAATCTGATATTCGGCAAAAGAGAGGGAGTGTTTCATATTTTTCAATGAAACTGAAAGGAGCCAGTAATGTTATAGGCTCTGTTTTGTTATAAATATGCCTACAGTGAAGATGACGGCCATATAAATATGTAGCTACTTGACGCCTCAACGTTTTTCATGTCTGTTAAGTTGTTAATATCAAAACGAAAATAGGCAGTTCCTAATATCATGTTTTCACTTTATTGTTAAGATAAACAATGTAGCCTGCAGGGTAATGTGAATGATGTTATTGCCTACGCTGTTCCTTTCGAAACCCGACGTGCCCTCTGGAGTTTGTTTCCTATATCAAACTTGCGAAGTCTGAACTTACAAAGGGTGCAAGACTGAACTTTGTGTACTTTTAATATTGAGGGAAAAAACCCCAATCAGAGAGGCGAATGTCTGCAGCCAAGCCTCCGTTTTCAGATGTCTCCGTTTTTCCCCATCCACACTGACATGGAGCAGCAGCACTTTAAAACACAACGGCCTATTTAGCGTTTCTAAAACACTCCATTTTCAAGGCTTGAAAGCTCTGGGGGTGGTGTGGACGGACGGCGTAACTGTAGCAAAACTAAAACATATTAGTGTGTATGGGGCCTTAGACAGAGCAGCGTTTACTACACAGAGTCACAGTACATTGATAATCCACACAAAAAATTGCATTACATTGGAATTTGGTTTAATCTGTCGATAATGACAGATAATCACTCTGCGATTTAATGACATCTGTTTGCGTTGCTTCTCAATGAATTACAGCTGCAGTACAGAATGCATGTGAAATCACAACATGGGTTTTACTCCAAATTTGGCTGAACCAATGAGAGCAGTTAAATCTTCTGTTTATTAAGCAACCGCTTGTTTCCCTAGGCGATTTCTTTGGTTTCTTTGTGTTATTTTGGACAGGTTTGTAGGTTTCCATCAGAGCATCCTCTGACCTTCAGGAGATTTACTACAGATCACACTGGGCTTTCTTGAGAAGATGAGCATTTCCGATATCACTTCGATAAATCGCCTTACTGTGTAGTCAATTCATGATGTGTGACTTAGTGAGTTTGGCAAATTACATATTTAGTTCAGTGGCATCAGTGGCCTTTGTTTCATTGAAGAATTGGGTTTATTCTTACCATCTTTACAACAGTGTGAAACAGAACAAAGCAGGACTGCATCACATTGGTTTGTATTGGATTATGAATACCGAATACAATACTGTGCAGGAAATTTCATTCAAAATCATCAGCAAATCTTTGCAGAAGTTTTAAACTGGACATTTGGAGATCGAAAGTCAAATTCTGATCATAAAGGTTTTTAATTTCAGTACTTTTTTTATTCTTATGACTGACCGTCTATCATTGTAATCATGATGATAATGGCTATTGGCGAGAGTTACCCAGGTGGAGTCGTTTTTACTGTTTGAATGATTCATCTTATCGGCTTATTCAAACACCATGTCCAAACTGTGAGAGGTGCAACCATGGTAGTGCTACTGGATCAGGCAGCCTTTATTTGCCTGTGTGTGTGTGTGAGAAGGATACAGTGTCATCCTAGTAGGAGTATTGCACAGCTCCTGTGTTTTTAGACTGCACACAGCCTTTGAATAAATGATGGAAGTCCTACTTCTTAAGCCAAATGACTCCAGCTGACAGCTGATCAGCCACCCTGACTGACGCTGTAAGAACTTTAATCATCACGTTAATTCACTTCCAAGAGTACTTATTAGAGAAGACCACTCTTTGAAGAAAGTTCACGCTTCGTCTTTTAGATTTAAGGGTTTGATTTGATCTGATTCAGCGTGTGGTTTGCTTGTAACAGACGCATGTTTTTTTTTCTCTGTGTTTTGCAGTCGGTGCGGAGCATGTGGGCCAGCTGCTGCGGCTGGCTCTGTCTGGATGATTCCAGTATGGAAGACACCAGAGGAAGCCAACAGCGCCAGGCCTTCACGAACTCAGGCTTTAGCAGTTACCCATCTCCCACTGCACCAGAACACACGTGCAAGTCCTGTGGAGGCCGCTTCGACAGTCTCACCAGGAAGGTAATCACCTGAAAAGTAGGCATGCAACAATTATAGATTTTGGGTGTAAAATAGTCGATTTTGGTCGATTATAGTCTGAGGAATAATCACGGTTTCACAGTTATCACGATTATTATGCATTCATTAATTTCAAAACACTACTACTTTGGTAAATCACATGAAAACTCCTTATATTGTAAAGTGTTATTTATTTCTGCTCAGTAACCCAATAATACAGCCCAAAATAATCAAAACAAACAATAGTCCATTTCTCTTTGGACTTAAAAACAAGTGATGAAAAGTGTTTGCATTTAAACTCAAGTAATCATTTTACACTGAAAATGAATGACAGAACAATAAATAAAAATATAAAAATAGTATTTGTCTTAGGGGTGGGCGATATGACCTAAAATTAAAATCACGGTATTTTTCATCTTTTGAACGGTGACGGTATAATATCATGGTATTACTTTCAATAGCAAAATAATATACATCTCAAGGAAGAACGGACAAAAGAAAGTCTCACTTCTATCGCTCTTTAAAGTTTTGGTTTGGGTCATTGTAAATGCTCAGTCTCGTTATGAGCTGATCTTCATTTCTCTGTGTTGGTGGAATAAAGCAGGCGAGTCAGCCGCACCAATTTATGAGCAGACAGAGCAGGATTCTCATGATGACCACCGGCGCAATTCCGCTCTGTTATGAGCTGTAGTTTCAGTGTAAACTTAGTAAAGGTGAGTTTCTTTGGCGATGATGTGTACAGTGTTAGACTTTATATTTAGCGGACATTTGCGCTGAACACGCGGTGAATGCAACGCATCGAGATTCGGGCACCTTCTCCGAAAACACTCGATTGATCTCAGCTGGCGGATCAACATTTACCTCATGTTATGATCGCTGTCATCTGCGCCATTATTATTATTATTATAACTTTAGGTATGGTTTGCAAACCTGTGCACTTCCTGCAGTAACAAAAGCTCCCTGTTATCTGACAGCGGGAAGCGTTGAGTGACTGACAGCGCAACCCGATCTCATAACTTTGCGTACAAATAACACGACTTTCCACCTTCCCAGCAGCAGGGTAGAGCGATTCAGCAAGTTTTTAGAGAAAATCAAATCAGATTGCACTACAACCATTATATTCAGACACACAAATGCTCCCAAACATATTATGAGGGCGCATAGATTACATTTCAGGCGCTCATGCGACCAAAATGGTTGCAATTTCGAGCCCTGTAGTATAAGGACAGGTATTCAGACCACAACTGAACGTTCGAAGAAAATTGAATGCCTTATTATTTAGAATGAGCTATTATTGATGTAAATGCAGCCGTTCAAGGCGCATAATTGATTTATTATGGTATTGACGGTATTAGAAAATCCATGTCGTGGCGCAATGTCACACCGGTGATGACTATGACACCAGTGTACCGCCCACCCCTAATTTGTCTAATGTAAATCTAAGCTATATATTAGCTAAGTATTTCCCTTTAAAAAATAAAGTAGAAATGTCCACATTCCATACAAAGTTTGAAGCTGAATGGTCAGTTCTTGTCACGTGACTTGCTGTGCGCTCGCAGCATTTCTTCAACTTGGTGCGCCTGGAAAGCGCGAGTGTGTCACACCCAATATGCGCGCAAGATAAGAAATAATGAATAATGAACTTTCTCACTACATATTCTGGCTGTGTTTGATTTATAAAGGTGCTTGATTTCAAATAATTGCTGCTTTTAAAAAGTCCTTGAAAGTCCTTTAATCTGCTGTTCATGAAGAGGTGAGAAGCCTCAAGCCCCAGTTCACGCTACAGCCACTGCACATTCTACATAATGTCCTACATACGTTTTCAGGAGTCAGTGAGTAGAGTCATTATGTGGAGCGTGCTCATCCAGCGTGACTGCTCTTCCCTAGGCCTGTCACAATCATCAATATATTGACTTTTCACACAATACATGGACATAACCTCTGTCATTTTGGTTAGGCAATGCACATTTTCCATCATGTTTGCATAAAAAGGAGGTTAGCATTATTTTAGCTTATTACACAGGCATTGCAATCTCAGCTATCCTCTGTTGGAGGAGTCTGAGAGCTCAGATCACTCCTATAGAAACAATACTTAATATTGGCTGAAAAGGCAAATTTTCCTTAAAAACTACTGACTGTTTGGAAGAAGTTGTTCAAAAGAGCTCTATTTAAAAAGCTTCAGTTCGCTTCTGTACAACACATTCACAAATAACATTAAAACCATTTTAGTTGGAACCATTTCAGTGGTCCCAAACCCCCAGGCCATGGACCAGTACCAGTCTATGTATCAATTGGTACCAGGCCACACAAGTCATCATTTATTTACATTTTATTGATTATCTGAGTCTAAACCATCTTTTATTTTGAAAAATGACCATATTCTCTCGGTCACTTGAGCACCAAAATTGTACCCTCAAGCTAGCAAAATAAGTAAGAAACAGACGTCTTTGGAAAGTTTCTTTGCGAAGGGATCCGTAACCCATTTGTCAACAAATCAGGTGAATCCAGCATGTCTATGTGTGCAAGAAGAAGATCAACTGCTGTAGATCGTATGACGGGGGCCTTGGGGGCCGTTCACATCACATCTTTACCGTGCGCAAGTTCGTTATTTCCAATGGAGGTGTGTGACCTGGACAGTGTTGACTGGGAGGAATGAAGGTGTGCTCACTATTGGTTAGTAAGCCTGTCACACAAAGAGTAAAGTTTAGCATTGTATGTTATACATTTTATAACGCAGCCCTAGCGATTAGTAGGCCCACACAGAATCTGCGCGCGCAGAAATCCACAAATTTTTAGCCCATCATTATTTCTGTTTATTTACTCGTGTAAATGTGTGTAAATTTATATTTATTCAGCTTTTTTTTTATATTAATAACAGTAATATTATTGACTAATATTAAAATATTCCTATGATTTATTTACAATACAGTTTGCAAAGTCATATTTTCTGTCTTTTAGTAGAGATATTATATGAGAGACTTGCTTTGTTTACTAAATAAAGTGGATGTAATTGGATTTGGATTGTAAACATTAAAAGTTAAAAAGGTTTTTTTATTTTATTTCATATATTAAGTGTTTAGTTATGATCCTCCCAAAATAATTCCGCATAAATCCACAGATTTTCAACAATATTCCGCGCAGAAATAGCAGAAAATGTCCGCAGATTCTGTCTGGCCTAGCGATTAGCCAATCACAGTGTTTCAAAACACGAGTGTCATAACATTTCGGTTTAATCGTTCAACTCATTAATCTTACACTCCAAGATTAGACATTGTGTTCCAGTCTTCACATGACTTCAAAGATCCCCTGAAATTAAAATAAAGTTTTTTGTTGAGATGTTGTTATTATTAGGGTATATCCATATCCATGTCTAAGGATACCCATAAGCTGGTGTGCTCCAAAACACAGCTGTTTAGAAGATATAATCACCTTACGCTTGCAGTTTGTCTCTTTCACGTGGAAATGGATCTTTTTTTTTTTTTTTTTACATCACCTCATACTTCAGTTTCTCCTCGAATCTTCAGACCAATCAAGTGCTCTAGTATCTGACAAGCCACACCCCCTTTTAAGGTGCTTTTTATTTGTTTTTCATTTGATGTGCTTGAGCTTAAACACTCACTGGCAGAGCGGGAATTAAAACCAAATGCTATTGGCTGTTTTTTAAAATGGGGAAGAGCTACATGTTTCAGTTGAGATTGTCAAACATTACAACCTGCACATTTCAAAGCACATTACAGCAGCTTTAAAACACCCTCTCCCGTTATTGTTTGCAGCACGTGTGCATGGACTGCAAGAAGAGCTACTGCAGCCAGTGCTCCACTCAGCAGGAGCTCCAGCCGTGGCTGTGCCGCACCTGCCAGCGTTTCCGCGGCATCTTGTTTGAGCGAGCAGAACTGATGAAGCTCAAGGTGAAGGATCTCAGGGACTACCTTCACCTGCACGGCGTCCCGACGCAGATGTGCCGTGAGAAAGAGGAGCTGGTCGAGCTGGTTCTTGGCCAGCAGACGCCCACATCTGACACGCACATTCCAGCCCCAGAAACAACACGCTTAGACCAGCAGGAGACCCTTGACACTCCCGTCATTACAGTGAGCCCATCAGGGAACAACAACACAACAGAACTGGGACCACAGACACAAGCCATGGAAAATGGACAGGTACAAACGAATAATAATAGTAATCAATTGGTTAAATTAGTTGCATGTGATAACAGGGTCAGGTAAACTCCGACTGAACGAGACAAAATCGGCCATGTGCTTTAGTTAACCACAGGAAGACACCCCCCCACACACACACCTCCAGATTATCATCATTACTATTGTCAATTTTTTTTTTTCTGAAACCTGAATAATAGTTCTTTCCTCAAATATATTGGCTATTTTTCATCAGTAATAATAATATTATATTAATAATATTATCATAATAATTAGAAAACGTTTAACAAGCATTATATCAGCAGCATATTAGTCAGTTTGAAGGATCATGTGGCACTGGACTAATGATTCATTAAAATAAAATAAAAATTCAGCTTTGCATCAAAGAAATAAATGACAAAAAAAAACATTAAAACAAAATACGCTTATGTCAAATTAGAGTAATATTGAACTTATTTACTGTTGAATTATTCCGAAATAAACATTATTCCTAATAAAGCATCACCGTTATTCTAAACTCAATGACTTTCTTAACCCTTATGTTCTGTTGGGGATGTTTTCATCCACTCTGGGGGGATTTTGAGTCTTAATTTGTCCACAACTTTTTCTGTATTTCAGCTAGTTGAACGATTTTTGGTGACAAATCTTATTTTGACTCATATTTTGAGAAAAAAACTCAAAACAATCTGGGCAAATCTGCAGTTTTATTATGTTAAACTGCTGTAAAAATGTGTCATATTTTTTCATATTATTTTTGCATAGATCTGTTAATCAGTCTCAGTCCTGATCAAAACTACTAAATTGTTTAGAAAATTACAGGATTTTAATTCTTTAATGGCTAAATTCATAAATGTCACTGATTTGGTTAAATAAAAAAAACATAGTTTCAATATAAATGGTAATTGTGGACAGGATTTATTTATATTTTTTACCAAAGTCTTGGACATGTGAACGGTTAGTAACAACATTGCCTTTTGATGCAGAGTTTTTAATTGATTTTCTTTTTTCTAATTTACTGTTGGTGGCTGTTTTTGCCCCATTGATTTCCATTATAACCACATTTATTTGATTGCAAAAACACGACCCCATATAATCTTGCATTTTTGAATGTTGTTGGTTTTACTTGTTGGGAAGAGGTCAAATCTGTCATTTGCACTGTTGATCATCATTTGGCACCATTAAATCTTTAGATAGGTCGAGCAAAAAAGCTTAGTTTCTGGAAAACAGCAAATTAAAGTGTGTGTCTGTGAGTGTGTGAGAGTGACGTTTATGCATGCACTTTCTGTCTGAGAAGATCAAAATATGCATCTCAGCTCTCAAAACTACATGGAGTAAACAAAAACAAAGACTGTGTATTTATACACCATCCAATGTGGTTATAATTGAAGTCAACGCGGCAAAAACAGCCACCAACAGTAAATTAGGGAGAAAACAATGAAAATCTAACAATGCATCAAAGCCAATGTTATTACTGATCTTTCACATGTCCAAGACTGATAAAAGGTAAAAAAACAACAACAAAACTACTTTTTATATTGAAAATCCGTCATTTTGTGTGTGTTCTTCACCAAATCAGAGACATCATTTATGAATTGGCCATTAAAGAAGTAAAATCCTGTCATTTTCTAAGCAATTTAGTAGTTTTGATCAGGACTGAGGTTGATTTAACAGATTTATGCAAAAATAAATAGAAAAAAAATAATTATCTGATGTATTTTTACAGCAGATTAACTTAGTGGATGTTTTCATCCCGAACATAACCAAAGGGTAGTACATTTGCCCACAGTGCACAAGGGTTAATAAGTCAAACTGTTCATTAAATATACCTTGCTACATTAAACATGTTAAGATTGTATCTAAATGTTTATTGAATTTTGATCAGTGTTCACAGCCAGTCTGGTTTACTTCTCAGTCTGGTTCACACGGCACTACAGTCCAGCTTTAAAAATGGCTCATTTTCGACACACACACTGTCGGTTAAGCACACAGAGGAGTGTGTGTAGTATTTGTTATAAAATAAAGCAAGTAAGACGGCTAGCACAGCTGTGTTAAACTGTGTTGGCTGTGACCTTTGACCCCCAGAGCTTGGCTGAGGTGACAGCTGAGAGTGAGATGGACAATGAAAATCTGCAGATGGAGCAGGAGCAGGTAACTCCTGAAACTCCTCTCCTCCTCCTCCTCCTCTTCTTCTTCCTGCTGCTCTCTGACCTGTTCAATGGGGCAGAGGAAAGAACAGTCAATTCTGTGAATCTTTCTGTGAATCAGTATTATTGAAATATTTGTTTTTGGCCTCTTGGTAATTTGTCTTTCTCCTTTCATGAAACACTCGTCTATTTTCAAGTCTTTTCTTTTCATGCCAGTGCCTCTCGAGGGGCAGTAGATGATCTGCGAAAATGCTATCTGTTAGCATAATAGCTTTGAAAACACAGTCCCTCCCCTGCCGTCCAACGCCACTCCTCTTGTTTTTAGCACACTATATAGTATGGAAGTATGCAATTTTGGACGCAGCCATGGTCTTGTAGCCCCTTGCTTATTTATGAGAATCCACAATGCACAGCTGCAGGTCCTCACTGAGCTCCTTTGTCTTAGCCATGACTGTCCACAAACCAACTGCAGAGCGCATCTGTTTTTCACCTGTTGAGTTGATTAAAACAGCTGTTTCCAATGATTAAGGATAATTCAGCCTGATCTCACGAGAAAACGTAAGTATTTTACGTTTTGACAGTTTAAAGTGGCTAATTCGTACAAATTCGAATGAGTTCAGTCGTACAAAATTGTACGATTTTAAAAAGGAGGCGTGGCACCTAACCCCACCCCTAAACCCAACCGTCATTGGCGGATGAGCAAATCGTACTAAATTGTACGAATTAGATCGTACGAATTCGCCACTAAATCAAAAAGTTACGAATTGCCGTGAGATTGTGTTGGATAATTAGGAGGCTTGGAGTATTTGGAATCATAGAGAACTTTGGACTTTCGCACAGACTGTGACCGTTTGCAAAGGGTATAGACAATTTGCCTCTTGTATATAATCTTATTATCTTCTGGGTTAAGCCTGTGTCAGTCCAAAAAAACTTGCTGGTTGAATAAAAGTAATTTTGGGCTTGACCGTATATAAGGCCTGTCAATTTATTAAAGACATGTTAACGTGCTAATCCAATCATAGTCTTTGCTTAATCTAGATTAATCACAGATGTAAAATGTATGAGTTTAGCTAAACAGAGATTTGCACCTGAGATATTTTCACAGCTCTATTCAATTAACAACTGTAATGCTTTGACCATTACTGTGCCTCACAATCTGTTTTCTAAAGGTACTCATTTACACTCGTCACCATGATTTCCGGGGTATTTTATCTAATTTGTGATTAATTTGGATATCAAGGAGCTGTTATGAATATGCGGGAGACTCGCAAAGCTGAGAGGTCATACAGTTGGATGACACAATAGATAGGGGTGATGACTTTGCTCGTGCCACAGCAAACACTGGATATACCAGCCTGATCTCACGAGAAAACGTAAGTATTTTACGTTTTGACAGTTAAGTGGCTAATTTGTACGAATTCGTAAGAGTTCAGTCGTATGAAATTGTACGATTTTAAAAAGGAGGCGTGGCACCTAACCCCACCCTTAAACCCAACCGTCATTGGCGGATGAGCAAATCGTACTAAATTGTACGAATTAGATTGTACGAATTCATACAAATTAGCCACTAAAAAAAAAGTTACGAATTGCCGTGAGATTGTGTTGGATATACTGTACATTGCTTGCAACAGACCATCACTCAGGCAAGTTGTGCCAATGGAACTTATGTAAACATAGGTCACACCGCTTCTGCGGTTACTTATTTTAGCTGCTTTAGCGCAAGTGCATTGATTGCTCACACCCCCACATTTACCTCCTTACATGTTGTAGCAGCTGGAAGTATGCATGTTTGTATGTATGCATGTATAACCCGGGTGCGCATTTGCGTTTCCTCTGCTAATAAACACATAAACACTTGTGGTCGGTTTATGAGATCGGCAGAACTAGCGAGTACCAATCGAGTCATCATGAAATGTGATTATCGGCCGATACCGATCTCTGGCCGATCGATCTGAACAGCATCTCTACTTTTCAGTATTGTACAATAGTTTGCCACAATGGTAACTGGTACAGTCCTGAACAAAACTGATGGGTCTGCAGTCTGTGGATATCCATTTAGCGATGCAATGAGCTTTTAGTTGAGTGGCTTGCGCTGTTGTACTCTTGTTCTTCAGTGCACACAGCTCGTAAGCGTTGTCTCTGCATCTTTGCTAACATCTGCAAAAATATGTTTGGCCTTGAAGGTGGTCCTTCAAACTTGACTACAAGAAGTGCACACAACTTTGAAATTTTCCATTTAGCACACCAGGAATCATGTGTTGAACAGACTTATAAAGCTACAGCAAACGCCGATAATAACACAATTATATGGCTGTGATTATGGCGAGCAGTATGGGTCACACTTTATCAAAGGAGTGCCTTGCATTACAGAAATAATAACGCATTACATTGTTAGAAATAATCGCAAGTGGAAAATGAGTTTTTTTGGTGAACTATCCCTTTAAGCATAACATGTGCAACATTTACAGTGTAGTGGAAGGCTAACACAGCGCACCACTCCTTGGCATAATAATAATAAAGACTGAAGTGTAGAAGTCCTTTAAACAGACCTTTAAACTGCAGATGTTATCACTGCATTAGCATATATTGTTTGCATATTAACAGGATGTGGACTTAAACTTTCATCACACTGTCTTGCATTAATCAATAGCCCGTGTGTGTGTTTTATAATCCCCCTTTGCATCTTTCTTGGCATGTCACAGACTTCTCCTCACACTTTGTTTGCTTGCCACCGCTGATTTGCTCCTCTTTAGATTGCTCTGTGGTTATGGCTTTGGGTGACTAACCGGTAAACTAGTTTCTAAAATGGAAAAGTGAAAGTAAAAATGACACACTTTCATTTTCCAACTCATGACCTTAATTCAGCAGTCTTTCTTCTTCCCTAAAGTTGGCTTTGCATCCTAAGTGCATGCAAAAATCATCCCACTGATAGACAAATGGATCACATATGACTCATTTAATGGCTAGACTGTCTTGTCATCTATTCAAGTGTTAGAAACAACACGTAATAACTTGACTTCTAGTTGATCATTTTGTATCAGAAGTGGCTTTATGAAAGGCAAAGGCCTCTAGATTAGGCTTATTTTACCTAAATAAAATCTCATTATGCCTTGATTTTTAATGATTTAATTAGGACAGTAAGGTCTGACTTTGCTTATAGACAAAAGTCTTGTCACTGAACCTTCAATAATGTCCAGTATAGAATATGTGCTCATGCTGCAGTGGAAACAGACTGAATATTGTGTCTGACTCCATCATGAGCTTGGAGGACTGCATCCATACATCTCTGCAATGACTCGCTTATTAATAAAGTCATCTGGAATGGCAAAGAAATAGTTCTTGCAGGACTCCCAGAGTTCATCAAGAGTCTTTGTGTTCATCTTCAACGCCTCCTCCATCTTACCCCAGACATGCTCAATAATGTTCATGTCTGGTGACTGGGCTGGCCAATTTTGGAGCCTTGACCTTCTTTGCTTTCAGGAGCTTTGATGTGGAGGCTGAAGAATGAGGAGCGCTATCCTGCTGGAGAATTTGCCCTCTCCTGTGGTTTGTAATGTAATGGGCAGCACAAATGTCTTAATACCTCCTCAGGCTGTTGATGTTGCCATCCACTCTGCAGATCTCTCGCACGCCCCCATACTGAATGTAACCCCAAACCATGATTTTTCCTTCACCAAACTTGACTGATTTCTATGGGAATCTTGGGTCCATCTGGGTTCCAGTAGGTCTTCTGCAGTATTTGTAATGATTGGGATGCAGTTCAACTGAAAATCCACCTTCTGCCACTTTTCCAAATGATCAACTAGAAGTCGAGTTATTATTTGTTTCTCTTACAACTGAGATCGACGACAAGACTTTTGTCAGGTAGTGTGCTTACTCTGTCTCTTTGTCTGTCAGTTTTCAGACTCTGAGGAAGTTTTGGCTCCTGGCCGACGGGCGTCTCTCTCAGACCTCAGATCAGTGGAGGATATCGAGGATTTAAGTGTCCGGCAGTTGAAGGAGATTCTAGCCCGAAACTTTGTCGACTACAAGGGCTGCTGTGAGAAATGGGAGTTGATGGAGAGGGTCACGCGCCTGTACAACGATCAGAAGGACCTGCAAAACATGGGTAAAGAGAGTTTGAAGAGGGCTTTAACTGTCAGCTCATAGTCTTAAGATCAGGGGTGCCCAAATATTTTCTCATGAAGAGCCAAAAACCAAACTTGATTGAGGGTTGTGGGCCGAGGGTAAATGCAGCAAACTTGAATTTCGTTAAAGTTGGCATAGATAATTCCTTAATTTATTTCATAATAATTCAAAAGAAATAACCAAAATTACTTTAATCGTATCATGTTATTATTTAATCGTATATGTATTATATCTTTTTACATCTTATAATGAATTTATTACAATAAATACAAATTATTCATGTTAACACTATGGAGTTAAATGTTGTATGCACTAGTCAAGTTGCTGATGTCTTGTGCATCTGTCAAGTGGCAGTATTTACATTTGAAGAGTTCACACTTAGATATTGCTTGACAACTGTTAGCAGGTTTGGCATGCTGTCCCGGGAGAGAACCCTGAGCTCGGAGATAGGTGAGCCCAGGGCTCCCGCCTGGTCCATAGAGCATATGAGGGGAGTACGAGATCAGGTGGTTCTCGAGAGCTCCCCATGGTAAAGGAAGAAAGGAGGAGAAGGGGTGGATGGGGGGTTTCTTCGGAAAACGAAGATAAGAGAGTAGTTCTAGCTAGGCTACTTATAGTGAGTTTGGATTAATCTGATTGGCTAACTAGTGAATGTAGATGAGTGGCCAGCTGCAGTCAATCATATCACGTGCTCCTCTCGAAATTAGTTTGAAAACTTCACTTAAAAAACAAATCTAATCAATTTACAACATTTAATTGAAACATTCAATTTGATTGAGCTTTTTTGTAGTTTAACAATAAAACAAAAATGTTCTCCCTCGCTTCTCAGATGGGATGGTCGGTCAAATCAAAGGTTGGGCCCTAGTTTGGGCGTCTCTGCTTAAGACGTTTCTATAAATCTTGTGGGATTTTGTTTAGAATCCGCAGATCGTGCATTTTGTGTAAACAACCCCAAAAAATGTTATTTCCTCATGTCATATTTTATTCTAAATCTATTTATTATTAGTCTTTCGTATGACAAAACAACTTAAATATTGAGAGAGGTAAACAGTAATATAATGCATGTTGTTAATCCCATTCCCTAACCCCTCGTTCATTCAATCAATTAACAAAACAAGAAGAATATGGACCCTATCATACTCCTGGCGCAATAAGGCGCAAGACATGTATGGTGTGATTTGTTGCTATTTTCAGACCAGCGCAACCCTAATTTTCCCGTTTTCGCCACGTTGTTTAAACACAAATCCATTTGTGCCACTTTGTGGAGACATGGATGTTGAAGTCTAAACAGAAGGTGTGTTAAGGTGCATTGTTGGCGCTTTGCCATTTTGTGAAACTGAAATAGACTATTGACCAACAAAAAGCAGGTCTAAAGTCCAGCGCAGAGCACATTAGTTATGAGCCCATGCGGTCTAAACGCTTACACATCGCTTAATACACACAGGATGTACAGCAATACACGAATATCTGTTACAAAAGTTATTATTTTCTATATAAATATAAAGCCACTGCCTCCATGCCTTCTTCACCTTGGGGGGCTTTTTTCAGGTCATTCATGACAGTTTACATTTGTATAATGTTATTATTATTATCAGTATTATTTATCATATGCATATTGATATTTGTTTTAATAAAAACCAGTTTAGGTTTGTCCATCTGTCGGGTATGCATCACCATATGGGGGATAAGAATAGGACATGTGTTTGGATAAAACTGTATTTATTCCTTTGCTGGAAATTAGAACTGAATTTAGAAATAGTTTTGAAACAAATCTTTGTGCTTAACAAAGGAAATTAAATATGTAGGCTGATGGATGTCTTCACGAAAGTAAAAGAGTAAACAGTAAAAGGAAAGTAAAGAGGCTGAATGGAGGACACCCATTCTTTATCCTCGCGCTGCAGATGCTCTGTTGAACTGTGTTTCTCGCTAGTAAAGCGTTCAGTTTCTCCACTACAAAGTCCACCATGTAAATAGCAAATGCACCATGGCACAACACAACTGACTCTTAAAGGGAATGGGAGATGAGATTGGTTTAATGCACGTTATGCTCAAAACACACTCATCACTCATTAAGAGAATAAGCACAACCCTGTTAGACCATGCGCCTGGGCGCAAACTGTAATTTTCTATCCTTAAAATAGCAAAAGTGGATTCAGACACGCCCTTAATGCTTTTGCACCTTCTTGCGCCTAGATCGTTAAAAAAGAGCCCTAAATGTATAAATACTAAATGAAATGCATTAGATACATAAGCACATAACATCAGTGATTAACTGCATGGAAAAAAACTAAACAATTTAATTAATTAATAATAATGAAGTTGTATTTTATTCAGTATATTGGGGCAAACATGATCCCATTTACTAAAGTAACCATAGAAGTTCAATGTATTATTTCTGTTGATTACATTAACCTAGGATGTATTTTAACATGCTTTTCGGTTTGTTTTTCTCTGTTTTGACAGTGTCTAACGCTACAGAAGGCACAGGTGAGTCCATTTCAAAGGATTTCAAAATGTTATGAGTAGATTTCATTCATTTTAAGTGGCCATTTAATCTGTCAAGAGTATTATGTCCAGTTTATTGTAAAGTCATGAATAATTGATTCCATCAACAATTCACAATTACTAATCTTACAGGTGGAATTCATGCGTGTAGCTTTTATTTTGACAAGCGGAGTTCATGCATGTTACTTAGTTTATTATTTAATATATTTTAGTTTCTTTTTTTAGTCTCAAATTAGATTAACCAAGAATTTAAAATAAATAAAATAAATGTTATTTACTTATGGTGGTTGTATCACATGGTTTTTCTTACAGTGGCCAAAAATTCACTTAAATAAATATTAAGTAAATATATTCATATTAAGTAATATATTAATATTAAGTAAATATATATATATATATACATACAGTCCAAATCAACTTATGATCCCAAATGATGTTTAACAAAGCAAGGAATTTTTTACAGTATTTCTTATAATATTTTTTCTTCTGGAGAAAGTCTTATTTGTGTTATTTCGGCTTGAATAAAAGCAGTTTTTAAATTTTAAATTAAGGTCAATATTAATAGTTCCCTTAAGCAATGTTTATACAGTGACTTTCCTAATTACCCTAACTCATCTAATAAACCTAGTTAACTCTTTAACCCATTTTTGCCCACCAGTAACTGTAGTTGCCGAAGTTCATAGTTGCTACTTTCCTTTTCTAAGTCACTTTCTACATGTTATCCACGTAATTTCTCAATGACATGCAAGCCATTATATATATATATATATATATATATATATATATATATATATATATATATATATATATATATATATATATATATATATATATATATATATATATATATATTGAGAGGGTTTATATCAATTGGTTTTCAAAATTTAAAGATAATAAATATGTTTATGAATTGATCTGTTGAAAGCAGTTGTTTTAAGTTAGGATGCCAAATGTTTTCCTCCTATTCGATTTGAACAGTGCCCACCGGCAGCTATAGTTGCCGCATATTCAAATGTGATTTTCTTGAAAAAATACATCAAAAACTTGGAGAAAATAAATGCAAAACATGTTGATATAGGACACTATTAACAAGGATAAATATGCATGAAACCATTTTCAAAGTTTGGGCCCAAATGGCTTAAATGTGACTTCGAATATCTTGAAAAATATCTAGTCAAATATTATGTAACATCATCATGGCAAAGATAAAATAAATCAGTTAATAAGAGATGAATGAATGAGTTATTAAAACTGTTATGTTGAAAAAATCTTTCATTTATACAGAAATCGAGAGGAAAAATACAAGAGGGCTAATAATTCTGACTTCAACTGTATATATACACATGCATAACACACAAAACCAAACATTATGTAATTAAACTTTTATTTTGGATGTGGTTTAATAATTTGACAGCACATTTATTGATTTAATTGTTAGGACATTTTGCCTTTATAGCTCACTCTACATGATGTTTTCAAGTCAGTGTATAGATTGAACACATATTTAATCTCCTGCATCTAGATTTTCCCCATTAGTCAGTGGTGGGTTCTTGTTTTCTTTGTTTGTGTGCAGACACTGGCTCTGGGACAGCCGTGGAGGAGAACCTCTGTAAGATCTGTATGGACTCACCCATCGACTGTGTTCTTCTGGAGTGCGGACACATGGTCACGTGCACAAAGTGTGGCAAACGCATGAGCGAATGCCCCATCTGCCGACAGTACGTGGTGCGGGCAGTGCACGTGTTCAGATCCTGAACAACATTTTCCATTCTCAAAGATCTTCCCCTGATCAACAGATACTGTAGAAAACCATCATGTGGCCTTTAAATCTTGCACAGTTTATCCTGTGGCACTTTATATATATGATAATGACTGAGACGCGCAAATCTCAAACCAATAACTGCGCTGGTTTTACTTTCATTTCTTTAAAGTGCTTCTTCTGGATATTTTGAAGAGGAAGAAGCTTTGTTTGGATTCATGGGATCACATGTTTGTTAGATGACAAAAATCAGTGCAGTTCTGCTATTGGTAGGATCATATGAATGTTATAAGCACAGATAGCATCTTCAGAAAGTGCCTTGCATGTCACTGCCCTGCTGCTTTTTAATACACCCGTTTATCAAGCACTCCATTTTAAACTAACCTTTTTCTTTTAGACCCCAAATACTGGCGCTCGGGTTGAATCTATCCAAGCTGACGTGGTGAAAATGGTGGCAGGAATTAGACCTGCTACACCAGTCTTGTGAGATTTGAAATCACATGAGCAACAGCAGGTAGTTGAAACTGCTGACAACAGTGTTTGAGAGGGACACAGTTGAAATGTGTAAGACACGACTTTTTGATGAATCTCGCAAAACATCTGCTCTCAAAATATGATCAAAATAATGTTTGAATGCAGAAGAATATGATTGAATAGTTTTAATTTTCTATATATAAGAGAACAGTGCTATCAAACTCTAAGGTTTAATAGTAAACAGACAACTTATTCAACCCTTCGGTCCTCACTGGGTTGTCAAAAGGTTTGTTAGTTTGTCACAGATCATTTTTTGACCATTAAAGCCTTGGTCAGGTAGCAAAAGCAGGTTACTGTTTTCACAAAAATTGTACAAATGTTATTTGTGAATCGTAGGCAATGTTTCGGCAATTTCTGGCCTCATCAGGTAGGCGAAATATTTGTTCAAATTGAGCAAACAATATTTAAATCGCTTCAGTCTTTGTTAGGTCGTTGAAATGTTTATTGTACTCGTGTTTTGATCCTTTCAATCCTCTTTGAGTTTTAAAAACATTGTTAATCATAGATTAAAACAAACTATATTTCAACCTTTTCAGTCTTCGTCGGATAGCTGACGCAATCTTCTGACCCTTTACTGTTCATTGTGTAGTAAAGACATTGTTATTCTCACACACATTATTTTTATCAGGTATATAAAGGGTTAGTTCACCTAAAAATGTAAGTTCTGTTCAATTAATTACTCGCCATTATGTCGTTTCAGTTCCCAGAGACCTTCGTTCATCTTCAGAACGCAAACTGAAATATTTTAGATGAAATCCGAGAGCTCTCTCATCCTCCATACACTGTAAAAACGGCCGGGTCTACACAATTTATTCATGTTGTTCCAACACAAATCCATTAACTTAACAAATTAAACATAAAACAATTAAGTTCTCAAGAATTGTGTTGTTTTAGTTCATTTTAAAGAAGTAGTTTGAACAAAAATAAATGTCAAAACTAGGGATGCACCGATACCATTTTTTTTGCGATCCAAATACCAAAGTTTTGAGTATCGACCGATACAGATCTGTGAAGATACTGTGCTGTTTTTCTTAAACATAATACAGTTTCTTGTGATAAACTCAAAGAATATATCTTATTTAGTAAAAATAGCAGACCCATAGGCCTGCTGTATATGACAGACGGCACAATCTAACTAAAAACATGATGCTTGCTGTGAACTAGGCTACATTATTTGAGCATTCCTTACGACATTGATCTGTTGTCGTCCAGCTTATGTTTCCTTTTTTAATATTAAGATTTTTTTTTTATCTGTAATAGGCTACACTATTGACCCTAACCAAAACACAAACTGATCTGTTAAATAAAATATTACTATAAATAAAATTACAGTGAAATTTTCACAGTTTCAGAGTCGCCTATATTAGGCTAAATAGATTTCTGTTAAATGACAATCCATATTGCGCCGTCAGTTTCACTTTTATTGACTTAATCAACTAATTTGACCACAATGAGCCAGGCTTTACAAACTATTCACAGCACTGAAAGTATTCCCCTCGGAAGAATAAACTCAGTCAGAAGGATGAGAGAACAGAAACTCAATGGTGCACGTTGCGTCTGCGCAACCGATGCATCTCTGAGACGCTTTCAAAACTGAGCAGCACCAAGGGAAGAAATCAGTGCGTTGAGGATCTGTCCAATGTATTATTGAGCCTTTTCTAATTTAAAGTTTCAGGTAGGCCTACTTTGTGTGTGAAGAGCAGGTAATAACCCTTTCTTCTCCAGTGTTGTGGATGCGATCTGCTGATCTAACAGACACAGCGCAACATGAGTTAGAAACAGCAATGAACTCCTTGCTGCAGGTCAAGATGAAGCCATTTAATGCTAAACTAAATGCATTTCTCCACTGATTATTTATATTAACAGGAACAAATAGCCTTGGAGAAAGTGTTTCGAGTTATGAATGCGACACGCAGTTTGAATTGTGAATGAATGGAGATTGATTGACAGGCGCAGCAGCGGAAAGCCCTGAACTCAACATGAACTTAACCAATTGAATATTCATCTGTGCGTCACATTAAACTAGACATTTGGGATGGAGTAGGTCTACATGACAACTTTCTAGCGCCTTATAATAGGCTATCTTCATGGCTTTTGTTGGCTTATAAATCACACAGAACATAGCACATGCACAAGATCGAATTCGGATCGGTACCAGCTGGCCGATATCGTATCCAGCAAAAATATGCATATTGAAGCGATATCCTGAAGTATTGGCATTGGTCCGTCTCTAGTCAAAACAGTCTATGTGACGTCAGTGCTGTAATCATGTGAAGCTCCAAGAACACTTTTGTATGCCAGACCCCCACCCCCCCTCCTTTATGTACTTTTTTTGCGGTTACTATGACTATGACGCTTGCGTTTTGTGCTTCGGCTCATAGTAAACAGTCTGACATGTGACGTGGATGAGAAGATATACGAACAGAGTAATTTTTATATTGTTTTTGTCACACAAGAGTCCTTGTAGCTCCATATTAGTTGAATTCGCGTTGAATGTTTCAGCAAACGTTTTGGTTCCTTTTCTAGACTGAACATCTCCACACCATTGCAGTCTATGGAGGACGAGAGCTCCAGGGTTTCATCTAAAACATGTTCATTTGCGTTCTGAAGATGAACAAAGCTCTCGGGTCTATTGTGATTGATAACGATTAGCATTTTCGGCTAAACCAACGCTATAAAATATGGTTTGTCTTGAGTTTGAGAGCATTGCTGCTCTTTTATATTTCATTGTCATTCTGTAGTAGATATTATAGATGCATTTCTACAGATAATCAGCTCTTTCCTGATGAATGCCTGTGATTTATGGAACAAATCTGATTGTCGTTTAGCAGGAGGAGAGCTAGTAGAGGAATCACAGTCAAAACACAGCAGCTAGAATTCAGGACAACCCCAGAGTGCCGTCGTAGCTGATGTTTCAGTGCAGCCTGAGGTAGGAATTCACTTAGCAGCACTTTAGCCTTCTCCACCCACTACTGCAGGAAATATCAGGTGAACATGCCTCAACAAGTGATTCACCACAGCTCCTCCCTTCCCTGCAGCTTTCAAACTCACTTAGCATTGACTAGCGCTATTCTCAGCAGTCTTCCTTCACACTCTTCTTAATCTACACAATCGCAACCATTCAGGATTCATTCAGTAGGTTTGTCACTCATTCGCAGTCATTCCAACCTCATGTATTATTATTATGCAAAGAGATACACGAATAAAATGCAAAGGAAACATACAAGACGGTCAACAACATCCAGATTTGTGTGTGTGTGTAATATTAACTGGGTGTACGGGTCCAAATATATAAACAAGGGAGCATAAAATTGGATAACATCAGTAGAAACTAGTATCTAATAGTAAGATAGAACAAACAAGTATTCACAAAATCAATGCTAATGAATTAGCGCTTTTCAATGCTGTTTTACACCATTTTTGACCCATTGTGGTTGATTAATTGTCAAAATGTTTGCTAGTTACAGTATTTCAACCATTGAAGCTTTAATCAGGTTCCAAACACTGACAATGTGGTTGATTAATGTGTATATTGTGATCAGATTTCAGTGTGATTGATTTTTGAAGGACGTTTCAATGTGGTTGCGTATTTCCTGATTAATCATATTGGGGATTTCAATAATTATGATGGCAGATAAGAAAACTGGCTTCAAAATATTTGGAAAATAGCGTACATGTATAAAAAATACACATATAATGCAATTTTGTTTTTTGGGGACAATTGTAGTCATTTAAATCAGTGTTTCCCAACCCTGTTCCTTAAGGCACACCAACAGTACACATTTTCAACCTCCCCCTAATCAAACACACCCGAATCAACTCATCAGAACATTAGAAGACTCCGAAACCTGCAAATGAATGGGTCAGATAAGGCAGACATCCAAATGATGTACTGTTGGCGTGCCTCCAGGAACAGAGTTGGGAAACACTGATTTATATGATCAATTTTAAAGGGGTAGTTCACCAAAAAAAGAAAATTGTTATTGTTTAAAACCTATTTGAGTTTCTTCTGTTGAATTCAAAAGAAGATATTTTGAAGAATGCTGGAAGCTGGCATTCATTGACTCCCATAGTAGTCATTTTTCCTACTCCAGAAGTTACAAATCAGCATTTTTCTAAATATCTTCTTTTGTGTTCAACAGAAGAGACTAAATTTCTTTAAAACCACATAAGCAAGAGAAAATGAGGGTTTTGTTTTTATTTTTGAGTGAACTATCACTTTAAATTTATTGAAATGAACAGCTTGAACTATCTACATTTTGGTTTTCAGCTGAGAAATACAATAATACAGAGCTGGAATGACTGTAAACATTTAGACGTTTTCATTTGAGAACTATTCCCCTTAACGGTCAACATCCCGGATGTTTTTCAGTATACCTTTAATATAGAAAGTAAATATAATAGTCTAAACCTGAATCGATCTTGACAAACAATATAACATTTGAGTGTGAACTCAGGAGTAACAGTTAAAGGGTGTTTCGACACCATGTTGAAATGACCAGCTTCTGATTAGCAAAAAGTGTCCTTACGAAACTCACTGTTGCAGATTATAAACTGGAAACTTCAAGTTAAAAGCAGGTGAATGGCTAATGTTATTCTGATATGGCATGTTTTTGTTTTTTTTAACCCAAGGCTTGCCAACTATTAGATTTATTTTCCACAGTTTTCCTTCAACGACAATCACCTTCCCAAAGAAAATGAGGAAAATATAAATATAGTCAGAAATACTATACAGTACCTGACACATGTCTTGTCATCGATCCCAGTTGGAAGAGCATCAAATAATAACTCGACTTCTAGTTGATCATTTGGAAAAGTGGCAGAAGGTGGATTTTCAGTTGAACTGCATCCCAATCATCACAAATACTGCAGAAGACCTACTGGAACCCACATGAACGCAAGATTCTCACAGAAATCAGTCAAGTTTAGGGAAGGAAAAATCATGGTTTGGGGTTACATTCAGTATGGGGGCATGTGAGAGATCTGCAGAGTGGATGATCAACATCAACAGCCTGAGGAGGTATTAAGACATTTGTGCTGCCCATTACATTACAAACCACAGGAGAGGGCAAATTCTCCAGCAGGATAGCGCTCCTTCTCATACTTCAGCTTCCACATCAAAGATACTGAAAGCAAAGAAGGTCAAGGCTCCAGGATTGGCCAGCCCAGTCACCAAACATGAACATTATTGAGCATGCCTGGGGTAAGATGAAGGAGAAGGCATCGAAGATGAACCCAAAGACTCTTGATGAACTCAGGAGTCCTGCAGGAACGCTTTCTTTGCCATTCCAGATGACTTTATTAATCAGTGATTTGAGTCATTGCAGAGATGTATGGATGCAGTCCTCCAAGCTCATGATGGAGTCAGACACAATATTCATTCTGTTTCCACTGCAGCATGAGCACATATTCTATACTGGACATTATTGAAGGTTCAGTGAGCAGACTTTAGTCTAAGCAGAGTCAGACCTTACTGTCCTAATTAAATCATTAAAAATCAAGGCATGATAATATTTTATTTTGGTAAATTAAGCGTAATCTAGAGGCCTTTGCCTTTAAATAAGCCACTTCTGATACCATATGATCAACTAGAAGTTATTATTTGTTGTTCTTAAAACTTGGATATGCGACAAGACTTTTGTCAGGTAGTGTAAAGTTATAAATAGTGTACATATATAGTCCTAAAAAAGGCTAATTAATGCGTCTGAATTCAAATCAAAAAAGACAGACAGACTAATAAAAACAACCAATATCAGCTTTGGGTGATTTAAAACTTGATTTTTGTGTCACTGTGAATTTACAGATAAAACAAAAAGTTCATTTCTGGATCAATGTTGTCACGTCTTGTTAAAGAGTCTGATGTGTAAATACCAAGAGGGAATACTTTCATTTTCAGTACAGACGTGTTGTTTAAATGCCTTAATATCCAAAGCAGAACTATAAAGATCTAGTTTTAAAGCCTGTACTAAACAGTAGAGTGTGCGTGTTTTATTGTTAATG
Source organism: Danio aesculapii (assembly GCF_903798145.1). Taxonomy (NCBI): domain Eukaryota; kingdom Metazoa; phylum Chordata; class Actinopteri; order Cypriniformes; family Danionidae; genus Danio; species Danio aesculapii. The sequence goes on along the minus strand of NC_079449.1, from coordinate 46,997,953 downwards.
ATTTTTTTATTATTAAAATATATTTCCCAGACTTCAGTGTAATACTTTAGTGTTTATTTTAACAGTAGATTAGCAGGAATAAGACTGTTGAACGAGTTGTGCTGGTTTGCGTCACGCTGTGTGAGTTTGTGGATCTGTTGTTGTGCGGGTAAAAACGTATCTGATTCACAGAGAACAAAGTATTCTCGCGAGGGCGGAGAAATGTTATTGAGTTACAGGTTATTGTTAGCCGTCTCTCCCTCAGACAATTGCTCGTCCCTCCTGAGGTTCTAGCATAATAAAGCGGAGCAATTACGTAATAAAGCAAATAAACATTCATGTAGAAGCATGACAGTGCTATTTGAAACTGAGGTTACGCAAATTAACTCCTGCAGAACACTCCATTAAATAAACACAATCCTGGACAAACGCAAATACAAGACTGAAACAAATGATTCGCTGGATTTACTAGGTTTTTTAAGGTAAGTGGTTGCAAACTATTTATCTGGGCTGAATGTATCCCTTGTGTGCTGTTGGGGATGTCTTCATCCACTCTGGGGTGATTTCGAGTCTTCATTTGGCCGTAACTTTCTCTGTTTGACAAATATTTTCAAAAATTCAACAATCCACTTTGGTTAAATTACTAGCTCTTGGTTATGTTGGTGACTGTTTTTGCCCCATTAACTTCCATTATAATGACATTTTGAACAGTAAAGATGAAAAGTTTTACTTCTTCCCAACAGGGAAAACCACCAACAACCAAGAATGCATGATTATATGGTGTCAAGGCTTTGCCATTAAAAAAGTCATCATAATGGAAGTCAATGGGTCAAAAACAGCCATGTACATAACGAAAGGGTAGACAATTTAAACAATACACAAGGGTTAAACAAATTAAGTTGAACATGACTAAATTTCATTTGTTTGCAACCACTCACCTTTAAGTAAATCCAATTAATCTTTTATTTTCAGTGTAGTGTATTCCCTATTGAAGATCAGCAGCATTTATTTAAAACAGAAGTCAATTGCGACTTCTCTATGAATGTCTTTGTCATGACTTTTGATCGATTTAAAGCATCCCTGTTAAATAAAAGTATTGATTTTTTTTTATCTTTAAGTATTGATGCACAACCATCTCTAGAGTTTACAGAAAATGGTCTGATAAAGAGAAAACATCCAGTGCGTGGCAGTTCTGTGGGTGCAACAAACAGTAACTCAAATAAGCACTCGTTACAACCGAGGTCTGCAGAAGAGCATCTCTGAGCACACAACACGTCCAACCTTGAGGCGGATGGGCTACAGCAGCAGAAGACCACACCGGGTGCCGCTCCTGTCAGCTAAGAACAGGAAACTGAGGCTACAATTCACACAGGCTCACCAAAACTGGACAATAGAAGATTGGAGAAACGTTGCCTGGTCTGATGAGTCTCTATTTCTGCTGCCACATTCGGATGGAAGAGTCAGAATTAAGCCACAACAGCATGAAAGCATGGATCCATCCTGCCTTGTATCAACTGTTCAGGCTGCTGGTGGTGGTGTAATGGTGTGGGGGAGATTTTCTTGGCACACTTTGGGCATAACGCGGAATCATCTCAGACTGGTTTCTTGAACATGACAATGAGTTCACTGCACTCAAATGGCCTCCACAGTCACCAGAGCTCAATCCAATAGAGCACCTTTGAGATGTGGTGGAACAGGAGATTGGCATCATGGATGTGCAGCCGACAAATCTGCAGCAACTGCGTGATGCTATCATGTCAATATGGAGCAAAATCTCTGAGGAATATTTCCAGTACCATCTTGAATCTATGCCATAAAGGATTAAGGCAGCTCTGAAGGCAAAAGGGGGTCCAATCTGGTACTAGTAAAGTGTAGCTTATAAAGTGGCTGATTAGTATTTGTATGTATAAATATGTATGTGTGTGTATATATATATATATATATATATATATATATATATATATATATACACACAAACACACACAGTGTGTTCACAATTCTGTTTTCCAGAATTTTTGATTTATCAGCTGATTGAAATATACATCACTTTACCTGTTTTGCCTCTAACCTTTTTATTTTCATGGCATACTTAGTAAGTTCCCTTCAGTTTTTAGAGGGATTTACATGAACAGACTAGCACTTTAACAGCATGCAGGTTTTCTTTTTATTGACTACATAATATTATTTCTGTAGCTTTCATTTGACGTTCATCAATAGACCTGCAGTCAAGCAGCAGATTCTGATTCAGATCTGATAGGGTTTATAGTGCACGGCGACCCCTTGTGGATGAAAGACAACTGTATTTCCTTGTAGACTAGTCAAATACATTAGCTCGGTTTCTCTGTACTACAATTATGATTTTATTAACGGCTGAAAAAGTTCCCCTTCTTTACATTTCAGTCTGCGTGATTTTGAAGAGCCCTAAAACAAATGCTTTTGTTTTACTCGAGTGGATTAACTTGCATGGGTTAACCGTTCACATAAATCAGCAAAGCGCTAGGAAAAGAAACTCTTTAGCTTTCGCGGATTTTAAATGTTAATGTTTTATAGCGCAGACGTCAAACTCAGTTCTGCACAGTTTAGCTGTAACCCTAATTAAACACACCTGATTAAAACTAATTAAGTCCTTCAGGCTTGTTTGGGTGAGTTGACGCCCCTGTTTTAAAGGGACAGTTCACCCAAAAGTTGTAATTCTGTCATCATTTAGTCTTGTTTTTTAATCTTTACTTCTGTTGAACACAAACGAGGCTATTTTGAGAAACAGTATTCGTCGCCATATCTTCTTTTGTGTTCAACAAAGTTTAGATCTACTTAAGGGAGAATACAAGTGAGTAAACTGTAAGTTTTGGACTATACCTTTAAAATCCTTTGACCTCTTAATAACAACTACTAAATTTCGCCACCTAGTGGCAGGTTTAGTAACATCAGCAGGAAGCGAATTAAAAGGAAATGTGTCATGGGTAAACTGGAATAAATGTGAAACTATCTGGAGCAATTGAAAACAAAATAAACAGTCTAAAATAGTCCAGCAGTCCAGCTTTAAATTCAGCAAAAGTCTAGCAGCATATGAGACTGGAAGAAAGGAAAAAGAACTAAAGTTACAGCCAATGTGTTTTCAAAAAAATATATGATATATATATATATATATATACAGAGCTGAAGTCAGAATTATTAGCCCCCTTTGATTGTTTTTTCTTTTTAATTGTTTCCCAAATGATGTTTAACAAAGCAAGGAAATGTTCACAGTATGTCAGATAATATTTTTTCTTCTGGAGAAAGTCTTATTTGCTTTATTTCGGCTAGTATAAAAGCAGTTTTTAATTTTTTAAAAGCCATTTTAAGGTCAAAATTATTAGCCCCTTTAAGCTATATTTTTTCAATAGTCTACAGAACAAACCATCGTTATACAATAACTTGCCTAATTACCCAAACCTGCCTAGATAACCTAATTAACCTAGTTAAGCCTTTAAATGTCTCTTTAAGCTGTATAGAAGTGTCTTGAAGAATATCTAGTCTAATATTATTTACTGTCATCATAGCAAAGAGAAAATAAATCAGTTATTAGAAATGAGTTATTAAACTATTATGATTAGAAATGTGTTGATAAAGTCTTCTCTCCACTAAACAGAAATTGGGGAAATAAACCGTCTAAAATAGTCTAGCATTCCAGCTATAAATTCACCAGAATTGACAAACAGTGGCAGTCAAACTAAACTTTAGTGACAAGGCAGTACTGGTCCGATCGGGCCAGTACCCTTTCCCATGTCATATACAGTACAGATACTTAATAACCAAACTAAATAAACTAAATTAAAAGCATTAACATATGCTGCGTTTTTTGTTTTCACAAGCTTTGGAGACGTAACGTAAATTCCGCTTTTAAATAATAGGTCGCCTATAGCTGTCGTCATGAGCCACGGCTGTGTTCAAAATGACATCAATGTTTTCAAAATGCACTGTGAAGGGAGCACAACTGTAAACATGAAGATCGCTAAAACTGAACTGCAAAAATACTTAGCAAATTACACCTAAGAGAGACGACTTTAATGCTTTATTTAAAAAAATCATCCAAGTTTAAATGTCAGAATGTTCCAAATGAATAGGGCATAGTGGGAATAGAACACAGCCAGGAACTGTTTCTAACTACAGCTCCAGAGGTGCAGTTGCAAGTGCACAAGTTTGCGACGCAGTTTGCGAATGTTCATTAGAACGATGGATTTGGGAAAGGCCAAATCAACAAACTATGTTAGTAACGACGGAACTTGCGACTTTAATTGGCTAACGATAGTTTTGGGAAACGCACCCCTGTATAGGTGTCCCGAGTGTCTCGCACGTTGGCACCAGGCCTTATTGTTGAGCCCTGTATGGTAAAAAGTAATTAAATTATTAAAAAAAGATTTAATTCCTAAACATACTACATCAGTTCATATTATTAACTAAATCAAATCAGTATATGTAGGACCACGCATTTCCAGTGTTGCCAACTTAGCAATTTTGCTGCTAGATTTAGCAACTTTTCTTACTACCCTAGCAACTGTTTTTTTAAAGTACCTAGCAACAAATTTAGCAAGATTTAACATTCATATGGCTACTTTTAGCAATATTTAACATTCTTATGGCTACTTTTAGCAAGATTTAACATTCATATGGCTACTTTTAGCAATATTTAACATTCATATGGCTACTTTTAGCAATATTTAACATTCATATGGCTACTTTTAGCAATATTTAACATTCTTATGGCTACTTTTAGCAATATTTAACATTCATATGGCTACTTTTAGCAATATTTAACATTCATATGGCTACTTTTAGCAATATTTAACATTCATATGGCTACTCTTAGCAATATTTAACATTCTTATGGCTACTCTTAGCAATATTTAACATTCATATGGCTACTTTTAGCAATATTTAACATTCTTATGGCTACTCTTAGCAATATTTAACACTCATATGGCTACTCTTAGCAATATTTAACATTCTTATGGCTACTTTTAGCAATATTTAACATTCTTATGGCTACTTTTAGCAATATTTAACATTCTTATGGCTACTCTTAGCAATATTTAACATTCTTATGGCTACTCTTAGCAATATTTAACATTCATATGGCTACTTTTAGCAATATTTAACATTCTTATGGCTACTCTTAGCAATATTTAACACTCATATGGCTACTCTTAGCAATATTTAACATTCTTATGGCTACTTTTAGCAATATTTAACATTCTTATGGCTACTTTTAGCAATATTTAACATTCATATGGCTACTTTTAGCAATATTTAACATTCTTATGGCTACTCTTAGCAATATTTAACACTCATATGGCTACTCTTAGCAATATTTAACATTCTTATGGCTACTCTTAGCAATATTTAACATTCATATGGCTACTTTTAGCAATATTTAACATTCTTATGGCTACTTTTAGCAATATTTAACATTCTTATGGCTACTTTTAGCAATATTTAACATTCTTATGGCTACTTTTAGCAATATTTAACATTCTTATGGCTACTTTTAGCAATATTTAACATTCATATGGCTACTTTTAGCAATATTTAACATTCATATGGCTACTTTTAGCAATATTTAACATTCATATGGCTACTTTTAGCAATATTTAACATTCATATGGCTACTTTTAGCAATATTTAACATTCTTATGGCTACTCTTAGCAATATTTAACACTCATATGGCTACTTTTAGCAATATTTAACATTCATATGGCTACTTTTAGCAATATTTAACATTCATATGGCTACTTTTAGCAATATTTAACATTCATATGGCTACTTTTAGCAATATTTAACATTCTTATGGCTACTTTTAGCAATATTTAACATTCTTATGGCTACTTTTAGCAATATTTAACATTCTTATGGCTACTTTTAGCAATATTTAACATTCTTATGGCTACTTTTAGCAATATTTAACATTCATATGGCTACTTTTAGCAATATTTAACATTCATATGGCTACTTTTAGCAATATTTAACATTCTTATGGCTACTTTTAGCAATATTTAACATTCATATGGCTACTTTTAGCAATATTTAACATTCTTATGGCTACTTTTAGCAATATTTAACATTCATATGGCTACTTTTAGCAATATTTAACATTCTTATGGCTACTTTTAGCAATATTTAACATTCATATGGCTACTTTTAGCAATATTTAACATTCATATGGCTACTTTTAGCAAGATTTAACATTCATATGGCTACTTTTAGCATTATTTAACATTCATATGGCTACTTTTAGCAATATTTAAAAGTGACTCAAGAGTAGCGGCTGCAGGCGTCACTCAGAGTAGCTAGCTCAGATTGGTTTTCATAACTGTTCATGATATTTGTTAACATGTTGGTAATTTAGGTAGCAATAAATTCCAATAGTGCTACAATTGTCACTTTCACAAAGTTAAAAAGAGTAAATACACAAGCTGTGATAGTTTAAAAGAGTGTAACTGTTCATTATCAGTGTTATATTTATCAAGAAGTGTTTGTATTTTACAAATAGTCAACTATTTTTCAGACAAATCTAAATGGACATTTCCAATAATGTTTTGGCTGAGATGGCCAGTCAATTTGAGAAAACAATTATTTTGTATAGTACTAAAGATGTAGGTTTGAGTTGCGATTACGCAGTGACGTCCTCACGCAAAGCAATATGTCAATAAGAACCAATTCATTGTGCATCTGGATGTCATGTTTTAATATAATATAATACACGGCGCCTCAGAGAGTAGAGACATGACGGGCTAGTCAGATACTATGTGATGACATCATTGCTATGCAAATTAGTGCATGATGTCATCTGGCAACATTTAGCTCTTTGGGAATAGTTGGCAACACTGCACATTTCCTTTAAAACTATTTCGTTCTCAGTGAACTGCACACGAGTCTGCAGAGTAGCTTGCGGATAAATCCATCAGTGCAGTGCAGATGTGGCACAGAAGCGGTCTCTGAAATGGCGTTTAGATTAAGCCCTTTTTGATGCCGCTCAAACTGGGATAGTCATCTGCAGGTGGGTTTGTTTATACCCCCTATATTTGAATAGACGGTAAATATGTTGCACTTGATTGCGACTAGTAATGTAGTACACAAGCACACTGCTGTACAGATGTGCTGAAGCGTCTCTCACTTCCTCTCTGAATCGCTGCCGGCTGCAGAACGCTGGTTAACAGTAGCATGAACTGTAAAGATAGCGCACCTGCATGAGAATAACTCTGTCAACAAGTGTTCAATGCAGATTCAGAGGTTATTATCTTTCAGTATATTCAGAATGCACATCACAGGTAGTGTTGAGGGTAATCCTAAAATGGCATTATGTTATGCTATTTAATATGTCATAAAAGATTCTTGTTTTAAATATGCCTGACGAGTTATTGGTACATGAACTATTGTTACGGTTTAAACTATTGTGTGACATTTTAGTAGGTGTAAATCATGTACTGAATACCTGTATTTAAAAAGATTTTCAGTCACAAATGCAGGCCCGTAGCCCAGGGGGTTCGGAAAACCCACCCCTCACTGACAAAAGTTAAAAATGTGTCCGATACATGAGCTCATTTGTCCTATTTTGATTGCTATGCCATCATAAATATAAAAATATTCCAGGCTTTAAGACCAAGCGGAATCCTCTGTTGGCTGTCGCTTTGGCGGGACTTCAGCTAATCAGTTTTGGCCAATGTTTTCTTGCACCGCTGGATATATTTGTTAACAATCTAACGTAAGAGAAGTCATCTTTCAATACTGTATTGTTGATTAATTGAGAAAACATTTTACAATTGACTTTTATTCTAAATCTTAGACCTTATTCTTGAAACAAAAAATAAGCAATAAAAATGTGTGAAGCACTACAGCCGACCATAGTGAGATTGATTTGAATACTACATTGGCTATTGTTGTTATCCATTTTCAAATGTACTTTTTCCAAGACAGGCTAGAAAAATTGCGCAGCTTTATTATTATAATTACTATTATTTTAATTATTTTGTTTATTCAAACGGCCAAATTCTGACTGAGGAAATTTGAAAAGATTCTTATTTTTATTTTAAAAATATGTATTTTTTCACATTTCTTTATTCTAAATCTTTAGGAAATATCTTTGGTACATCAAAAAGTGTGGATAATAGAGCTTAAAATGTCACTAAAATGCAGTATTTTAACTTCATAGTTAAATAGAAAATGAGGCGTATAACTGCAAAAAGGGACACTTTTGAGAAAAAAAAAAAAACCACCCCTTTATACCAGCATGGCTACTGGCCTGAAATGTAAGCATTAATCATTTTGGGGGGGAAAAAAGCTTGCTCTAAATAACAATTTAAACTAACATATAGACTTTCTCCATAAGAAAAAATATTATCAGACATACTGTGAAAATTTCCTTGCTCTGTTAAACATAATTTGGGAAATAATTAAAAAAGAAAAAAACAATCAAAGGGGGCTAATAAATCTGACTTCAACTGTGTGTGTGTGTGTGTGTGTGTGTGTGTGTGTGTGTGTGTGTGTGTGTGTGTATATATATATATATATATCTGTCTGTCTGTCTGTCTGTCTGTCTGTCTGTCTGTCTATCTATCTACACACTTTATTTTTTTCATGGCAAGGTTGACATTTGCATGGAATTGCTCATATATATATATATATATATATATATATATATATATATATATATATATATATATATATATATATATATATATATATATATATATGAGCAATTCCATGCAAATGTCAACCTTGCCATGAAAAAAAAAAAAAAGTTTTCGCCAAAATAGCGAAACAGTTTCTGCGTTTTTTTTTTTTGTGTGTGTAAGCTTGTATTTTACAGTGCTTTAAAAATACTCAAAAATGTCTCTGTCAATGTTTTCAAACAATATTATTTGATTTACCAAAGTCACACAATTGGCAATTTCACATCGGTCACATCCATAACGAAGCTTTTTCCTCGCAATTGCAAAAATGTATGTAAAATGTTTGTTCTATAGTGATCCAATTCACAGAAATTTTAATTCACTGAATTTCTACAAAGTATGTTGTACACTGTAAAGCCTCAGACTTTTTTTGCTCACATCCATAACCCATGTTTATTTTCCTCATTTAAAATATAAAAAAAGTTTACAGACTGATATTTTTCTGCTCCCATAACTCTGTGGTTAGTTGTTCTGAAAAATATTATATATTTAGCAGTGACATATGGCTGTATATAGGCACTAGTGGAAGGCACAGTGTCCCACCAGTGCTGATATACACCCATACTGCACTGCTACGAGTGTGATATTGCGTTTATACAACAGCTCGACAGCATAACCATGTATATAAAAATAAAATCAAACACAGAGAGTCTGGAAATCCTTTTGTATGAGGAACTACATCCGCCATTCCTTCACATCTGCAGCTGACATCAGAACAGCGGGAACCGTTACTTTAACGTCACTTCAGAGCTAGTACTTGAATGATTCTCTAGCGTAATGTCTAAAACGAGGACAAAACTGGTGATTTTGCTGATGTTTTAAGATTATAAGGTTGAAAAGCATGAAATGCCATCAGTCTACAGAGATTCATCATTATTTCTCTGTTACAATCGAGAGATCACATTTATTAACTCTGAAAAAGCTAAAGCAACGCAATCACTACCAGATTACTGTTGTATTTGCGATAATGAAAAGTGCTAAACATGTGGGCATTTCTTCTTTCTTTCTTTTTACTGAACTAGTCTGCAGTAATGAAAGAGTAAACTCATTAGAAACAAACAGATGACCAACCAAAAACTCAGGGTTATACAAGAGTGGACAACACAAAATGCATACATTCCTGATATCCGAGTCCCAACTCACACTCAATACACTACAATTACTATGGTATAAATACAGCACTGCAACATACAAATAAGACCTGTTTTATAATGATTTGATCAGCTGTAGTTAGAAATTACATGCTTTTCTTCTCACAGGGCTTGTTATGCGGTCTCTGTCGCCATCTTGTGGATGAATGTCAACCGTCTTCGCTCTGCTCAGTATGACAGGCTGATGGATGCCGACGCGCCATATCTCGGAAACTATAAATACTTAAAATAGGCACTATCCTTAGAAATAAACTGCATAGTAGCAAAAGTACATTATGTTGTCCAACAGCTGCAATATTTGTCAAACTGTAGTGAGTTTATTGATCTGTCACTCTATGTGGGTGGAGTAATACAGAAGGCTGAAGAGGCTGTATAAGCTCTGATACTGCAGAATATTGCACAGCTATCAGCCAATCAGATTTGAGAACCAGACCAAACTGTTGTTTGTAGAGAGTGGAAATATATCTATCTATCTATCTATCTATCTATCTATCTATCTATCTATCACAAATGTGTATCTCGCTGTAGCTTTATTAGAAAGACACAAATATTTGATTTCCTTCGAATGCAACTTAGCCGGAGAAATATTTACCTCAGTAAAATGTGATTTTGCTTGGTCTCCATCAAGCTCCTAGACTGTATTTATGACTTAACGTTTAAATCTAGTGTAACTAAACTCGTTTTATGGATGTGACGACTTTAATCTTCCGGTCGCCTTGTTAGCAACTGAATAAGCGACATGTTAATAAACTTAAATAACAAAACTTTCCACAGGAAATCACACTTCACTTGTTTCAGTGCCGAACTTTCGATATACTGCATTTAGCAGCTTCTATATGTTAGCCTCCTCATTGTTTCACCGAAAAACACAACAAAACATTGAATATTTAAATACCAAATGAGTGTACGTCATTAACATGTGATTATTACCAGATGGCGCAGCACAGTCGCACCACGCCAAAATAGCGCAGCACCGCACAACCTCCCATTGTGTCCTTTTGTCTGCATACACTAATTAAAATCACCATAAAGCCTTGAATTACTTTTTTTACCCTACTTCTGATGAAGCCTGCAGAGCATGCAGCTTCAGCCTTTATGTGGAGCAGCACGCCTGCTTTACATTTCGCTCCGGACAGCCAATCATCTTTCATCTGGCGTCAGACGTCACGAGCAGGTGTAACCAATCAGAGCGGACTGCTGAGTGCCACCGCCAAGCTTGTGTGCGGAGTTCAGTCGCACTCAGGAAGTGAGTACAGGACCGAGCAGGTTTACTGCGCTTTCACTCTCATACATTCACAAGTAGCTCGATTTCCAGTTAGACAGACCTTCTCAACACATTTCGCTCACAAATACAAGGTAAGGTCTGAATTAGCGTATTTACAATATAATAGAGAGCAGACGCTGAATTAGGAGAGCATCCTGATGTCTATTATGCACAACTCTTTCATATTTCTGATACAGTACCATTGATTGTTTATGTGTTTATCAAAGTAGGCGATTAAAACGTTTATAATTTACTTTTAGAGTTTAATGTTTGAGTATTTAGCACTTAACAAACCCAACAGTGTTGTTTATTTGTGTTATTCTAGCTTTGGGCTAGCTGGAGTTATTTATATTGAACATCATTGAGGTTAAGTCGGATTTATATTCGCATAATAATAATTATAATAATAATCCCTTAATAATGCATTTTTTAAAAAGTATTTTTGCAATGAAATCATATTAGCAGCAAATATAATATAATATTAACAACCAATCAAAGTGCTTAATTGTTTACAGTCAATAAAATAGTGCTAAAGTTGTTTTGAAGTTAATATTCCGAATATTCAAAGTAACCTGATAAACAAATGGACTTTCTCCTTAATAATATAATTTCAGGAAAGTATTATTTGCTAATTTTAAATAGTGAAATAGCGATGACAATGACTATCAAAGTACAACGTTAAATATTAACATTAAATAGTGCTAAAGTTGTTTTGAAGTTAATATTCCGAATATTCAAAGTAACCTGATAAACAAATGGACTTTCTCCTTAATAATATAATTTCAGGAAAGTATTCTTTGCTAATTGTAAATAGTGAAATAACGATGACAATGACTATCAAAGTACAACGTTAAATTAAATATTAACATTAAATAGTGCTAATGTTGTTTTGAAGTCATACTTGTGATTTCAGGTATTCAAAGTACCATGGTAAATATGAAGAGAGCATGTCAGAAGTTGTCTCTGAACGAATATGCGAATGTAAAACCAACTTTACCTCAATGATAAACAATATAGTGTCCGTTAAAATGAACGAATGCGCGAAAATAAGACCAATAGTTTGAGCTTATATATGACTGATGTGTGGTTTCAATGACGATATATATGTATAATCCTCGGAGTCGTTTAAAAGCGTTATATTCGCAGAGAATAGTATGTAATGTGCACATTTGGAGTCGCCAGCCGGTTGAATGTTAAAGCGCGTGCATTGTTGATCTGTCAGGCAGCGAGAGCGCGCCGGGCGCTGCTTCGTTGGTTTTCTTCTGCAGCTTTTGCACATTTCCGCTGCTCTGGAGGACGGTCCTGACGAGATATTCGCCGACTTTTGGTGAGATGTCCCTTAGTTTCCCTTAACATCGCTTTAAATGATGGTTTTAGCAATGGTCAGGTTCTTTTGTGTCGGGTGACTCGTAAAAACTTTGGCCTTGAGGCGATAATGTCACATTAAACTTAAAGGGATAGTTCACCCAAAAAATAAAAATGTCATTTACCACTGTTTCAAACCTTTAAACGTGTCTCTCTTCTGGTGAACACAAAAGAAGATATTTTGAAGAATGCTGTAAACCAGTATCCATTGACTTCCATTGTGTTTGTTGTTCATGCTATGCAAGTCAATGGATTTCAGCTTTCTTCAGAATATCTTCTTTAGTCTTGAACAGAAGAAACTCATAAAGGCTTGGGTTCACTTGAGGGAGAGTAAATAGTGAGATTGAGGTAAATCTGGTTTTATACTCGCTCATTTGTTTATTTTAACAGCCCCTACATTGTTTACCATCGCATGTATGACTTCAAAACAACATTAGCACTATTCAGTTGACTGTCAGCAATGTACTTTGACATTCGTTAGCTGCTAATATGATTTCACCATTTAGAATTTGCAAGAATACTTGTCTATAATTATAATATTAGGGAGAAAGTCAGAATGTGTGAATATAAAACCAACTTTACCCCAATAATAGTGAGTACAATCGCTTTAAGAGCATTTTACATCAGCTGACGTCAAAAATAATGCTTCTGTCAGATTTGTTTTTAACTTGTTTTATATGAAATATCCTTAAACGCAAGTTCGAATCAACTTTAAAACACAGAAACATACTTTTGAGGAAGTGTTATGATGCATTGAAGGTAGGGCTGTGCGATTAATCAAAATCAAATCGCAGTTTGAAATGTGCGGGTTATGAAAAAAGGCTGTGATATGATATATATATATGTATTAATTAATTTTCCCCGCTCAATGTAAATGCATGAGTGCCGTCTATGTGTGACAGTCTGAAGCTGCGTTCACACCGGGCTTTGTGTGTGCGAAATTCTGTTGTGCGGCGATGCGAAAAGGGGCGGGATTAAACAAGATGATTAGACATTAAAAAAGCGAGCGATTGCTCCATGTTTTAAATTTCTACCCAGAGAGGTCCTGTTTTGATCCTCGATTGGTCTCACGCAGTCAACTGATGCGATTTCGCAGGTCAGAGTTCACCAAGCTTGAACTTTGCACCGCAGCGACATGCGAAACTTAACGCATGATACTGCGTTTCCGGTCTGACGCATTCGTGTGTGTATGAATGGAAGTCTATTGGAGGAAAAGCCCAGTGTGACCGCAGCTTCACTATCCAATTGAGTGAGCACTTCCCAATTAGATTTGCTCAACCAAACTATGCGAAACGCCCACAATAAAAGTAAAAAAAATAGAAAACAAACAGGAAAGCTCGGACAATTGGGATAGTGGCGTCTGCTGCTTCAGAAGCATTAATAGACAAAATAATATCAAAGAAAAACAGGACATCGGTAATACAGGAATATTTTGGTTTCAAAGTCACAGATTTTTAATTAATTTTAAAGAGCTGTCGCAGAATTATTGCAGATTATTTACCTGAAGCTTGACCACAAAATTAAATATCAAATCGCAATCGCAATATATCAGAAAAATCGGCATTACATATTTTCCCTAAATCACACAGCCCTAATTGGTGTCAGTTGAGGTTACTGTGAGCCATTTACTGTAGTGTACACCATGGTACTAAGGGATTACCCTTGCTATTGTTACCCTGGTATTTGCTCTATATTCGCAATTGTGCAGTGCCATGATCAACATCTACAATTTTACCTATTAAAATGACCATTATTGATAGTGCAAGTGTCAGAATACACGATTTGTGTCATGTCAGCAAAAAATATGGTAAGATTCAATGATTATGATATCTTCTTAACCTGTATGGTGGAACTCTGGTGCTTTTCTTTCTTTTCCACCTACAGTTTCTCTTGGCTTTTGGTTTTGGTTTCTTTCTCCATTGAAGGGTTTGTTGACTTTATCTAACAATAGATGACAAATTGATCCTCCTTCACACAAATCTCTGAAAATGGCAGAAAAGGCTGTATTGTGCACGTCCGGCCAGTAGTTACCTGTGTAAATAAACACAAACAAGGAATGCTTATGGTGTATTATGGTGTATATATGAATATAGCGCATTTATGTTGTCCACCATTGGTGTTTTGGTGGTTAAGTAGCCAACTCAGTAGCCAGAGATGGCAAAAGTACACACATCCTTTAAGTTCAGATACTCATGTTTAAAAGAACTCTGGTAAAAGTTGAAGTACTGACTACACTTGTACTCAAGTAAAGAAGTACAACCCTTAAAAATGTACTTAAGTCAGAAGTATCCATTACCACTTCCTGTTTTAGCTCATGATGGCTACTAGACCTTACACCGTATCCATTCATTTATACAGAATAACTTGCATTTCGGATTTTGATGTAAAAATCGGTGCTGATTTACAGCAGGAAAGTAGGCACGCAGCATCACACTCTACAATATCGCAAAACAACACTGCTCGCAAATCTGCCCTGTGCATCATCATCATCCTGACAAACTCACAGCGTCCAGCAGGTAGTTTTGCTGCTTTTAGATCAAGAACAACAGCTGCCATTAATGTCCATCCTTACACTCTAAAGAAACTGCAGCTTACATCTTTACAGATAATAAACATCTTCAATTAACACTTAGTTTTGTCCAAAACACTTCTGCTTTTGTATAAGGATAGTAAATACTTAACATATTTTGCTATTTTGGGCATCAGGCTAAAGCTACTTCATTATCTTCAAAACTAAAATCAAAATATCCCATGTTTCTTCATTTTTTCAGAGTATGTTTTCTTTCATGTGTATAGTCATTAATGCTGTTAATACATTTATTCTTGGCAAACATGAAGTAACGAGCCTTGTTTAAAGATGTAAGGAGCAGAAAGTACAGATAATTGTGTAAAAATGTAAGGAGTAAAAGTAAAAAGTTGTTAGCAAAATAAATAGTGGATTAAAGCACTGATTCCAGAAAAATCGACTTGAGTGCACTGAAAAAAGTGTTGCATGCAAAACTGTTGCAAACAATTTATTTGTGTTGAATTTAAACAAACAAATCAAATTGAGCAATGTTCAACTTAATTTGTTTGTTTAAATTCAACCCAAATAAATTGTTTACAACCACTCAACGTAAAAAAATGGAGTAAATCCAAGCAATCATCTTTGAATAATTTTTTTCAGTGTACAGTAATGAAGTATTTGTACTTCGTTACTTCCCATTTCAGAAACTTGCACATGCCTATACATATGGGTTGGGCAATAAAATCGGTATCGATATTTATTGACCGAACACCGTTGTCATTATCGATAATAAAGCGCAATAGTTTATAATGAAGCACTATAGTTTTATTAAATGTGGCCACTGAGTGCGCACATTGGAAGCGACGCTAGTAAGCTTAGGGTTTAAGTTTGTCTTTTCCAGTAGAGGTACGCGACTTGCGCTATGTGCACATGTTGTGCAATCAGCGCACAAGTGACACGAAAAATGCATCTTCCAGGCACACCCAATTGAAAACATCTGAACTTTTCTGAATGCCGTGAGCGCACGCAATTCCTGCAAGTAGAACTAACCAATCTGCTTCACACTTTGTATATACACATTTCAGTAATAGTGGCAGACTACCTCAGACAAACACAGCGCATCCAAACACTGCCGAGCCTTTTTACTTTTCTATATAAACTTGTATTGGAGCTGCAGCAATAGATGTCCGTTTGTCATCTTCCGAGAAACGCTTGATTGTCGCCCACTTACGAGAGACGCCAGGGGAGCGTGAGCGTTTGTGGCTTTTTGGTTTCTCTTTTTGTAGGGGGTAATATAGTCATTCAACTTCACAACTAACCAATAATGGTTAGTTTCTTTGCTTGAATGCTCAGATTTGATTATCATAGTTTGTTTGATCAAGTTTAATAGTCTCTTTAACACTTATGTTTATTTTATTATGAAGAGATCAGTTATTTTATTTAAATGTTTTTGTTTTTGACTAGGCATGGGCTGGTATACGACTCTGACGGTATGATAACCTTGGATAAAAATATCACGGCTTCACGGTTTCGCGGTATTGTCATTACACCTCTAAAATATGTTCTTTTTAAATGTCTGCATGAAAAGCAAATACTTTTTTTCCCTTTAAACACAATATATTTTATTTAGAGAAACACTTAATATATTTTGGAGCAGTAAACATGTCAGGCTAAATAATTCAAATGAATCATTGACTTCTGCTGTCTTCATTAATTTAAAAAACTGATTTTTTTGGATATCTTTTCTGCTGAAAATACTGTTGTCCTAAAAAGCAAAAAGTAAATAAATAAATAAAATAAAAAGATAAAAAATCGTACACATACCTTAGGAATGATATTGCAGAAAATTTTGACGGTTTTAAAACCGCGGTATACCTTGAAAACGGTTATTTTCCCATGCATATTTTTGACTATTAAAACAATTTGCCTTAGTAATTTTGGTAAATGAAAATAAAGTGATTAAATAAAAAAAATCCTAATAATCCTAAATGTATTGTTAAAAACATTCATTAATCATCGATATCAAAGGATATGAAACATGATATCGAGATAATTTTTTTTGTAATATCGCCCACCCCTACCTATGAACATAACACACTGGGGTCATACTGGAATTCGATACCAATCGATACTGAAATTTTATCGGTTTGCCGATCTCACTGCTGTTTGCTGAGTGTAACCATAGATACAGGGACACTGGAGCGTTTCAAGGTCACAAAGATCAGCTGGTCTGTTTAAAGGCTGACACACAAGTGATTCGCTGATGAATCATGGCTTTAAAACGCTCCAGTGTCCCTATATCTGGTTACACTCACTCAACAGTGGTGAATTCGGCGTACTGATGACCTTCACGGCCAATCACAGTCATTTCTGTTGAGCATGTGGACACAACGTCTGTTTAAGAATGCGCTCAAATGTTCGCAGGAAATGGACGTTTTGAAAATTTCAGTACCACTTGGTATCGAATTCCAGTATCGCGACAACCCTATTATGAACATAGAAACAATAAACAAAACTAATCATTATTATTGTCATAGTTTAATTTAAGTTACAACATTTATACACAATCAAGATTTTCAAACACATTCACTCTGAAAAGTTTCCATTTGTAAGTCTTGAAAATGCTGTCGATATATACGAATATGCTGTTTCGTTTAGTTGGTAAACACTGTCGTGTAAAAGCCTCCTGAGTCTTTCTGTTTTGTGGTGTTTATTTGCGCTGTTATTTGTAGCTGAAACACCTGAGCCTCGTTCAAGAAAAGAAAGACATATGACGGGGCTCATTTCAGAGTGCGGTAATTGGGAAAGAAAGCTCCGGAGTGTGAGGTCATGGGGTTTTTGTTGGCTTAGTGCACTGAGATTGCAGGCCAGGCTGTGTCAGATTTGAAGCAGACATCTGTTGGTCCCGCACAAACGGTCTGGATATTTAATCCTTCCAGTGGAGTGGAGGAGGAGGGAAATGAGACCCTCAGCCCCAGAGCTCACAGCTTTTGTGACAGGTGTCCCCCCTGCTATTCGGCACCTCAAGCAACTTTTCCTGTGCATGTGTTTGGAGTCCTTTTGTCTGTTTTTTTCTGTCTGCACTTGCGTCTTTTTTCTACCATGCGCGTCAGCTAGTTGAACAACCACACTCGCTGAATGTAAAGTTCAGATGTATTGATCTGTTGACCTATAATACAGCATTGTTGTGAAGCAGATATCACGTGAGAGGCTTCTGTCTAGTCTTTGTGTGTTTGTATTTGCACAAAAGAGAGTGAGAGGACAGAGAAAACACACCACGCGTCCTTTTTGGCGCCATTTCCCAGCTGTCTTGTTCACTGGTGTGTGCTCCAGTGTCACTGTAACATGCCCCATGGGACACGCTTGCATACAGTTAGCGCTCCGACCGTCTGCGTGTGTTAACGGAGCGTAGGTGTGTGTGTTTGCGCATCTTGCTGTGTATGCCTAGTCCTCCTGGGAGACTAAACTTAACCTTCTCCATTCATGTTGCAACACTGCACTTTCCACTCTAGGAAGCAGGAGGTCTGGTGTCAGGTTTCCAGTTTCAAAATATGGATTCGTCCACAATTGACAGCAAACTTTTCACTCTTAGGCCCAATCACAATTCTATTTTATTTTTACCCCTTTTTACCCCCTTCCCTTGGCCTTTGAAACAGAGTGTGAAAGGGAAGGGCTTCAAATTTTACCCCTAAGACATGGAACAGCACGACAGCACCTGCACACGTTGTTCATAAGTCATGGTGACCTCGTATTTTATATGAGATCGGTAATCATGACTGCTGTAGTTATTCGTTTTTGGTATTTATCTTCAGGAAATTACTGAAGGCAACGAAATAATGTGGCAATAAGATCATAACTGTACTGTGCATTTACACCGTGGCCATAATCATCTATACGAAGACAACATTAACATTATAGCAGACACTGTAAAACGCTCATTTTCGTTCCCCAGACTTTTCTGACAGGGTATTCGAGTGTCGTCGAGTGTCAGATGTGAAATTAAAATGATGTTGTGCGACTACTGTACAGGAGATGTTATTCGAGATTATAGATGTACTTCTAAGATAGAAATTTAGCATTTTCTATTTTAGCTTTTTTTTTTACACGAACGCCATTATGAATGTATTAAAAATATGTTTGTTTGTTGTAAAACTTCGTAATAATGACAAAAAATCTAAGTTGTGCATCTCCTTACCTCTCTGTGCAGCCATGCTACCGTTGTACCCCTTGGTTTTGAGTGTGGTCCTGAAAAATCTCAGTTTCAAGGGCTATCTAGCCCTTCCTCTTAAGCCTGATTTATACTTTCGCCTGGCGCCATGTCGCGGAGCTCCGCTGACTGTGCGCTCATCTCACGAAGCGGACAAGGCTTTTATACTCCGCGCGTTCGCCGTTGTGATATTCTTTAAAACGACAAGGGGCGGTCAAAAGAAACTGACCGTAAAATCAGACGGATAAACAGAAGTCGTAGGTTTCCGAAACTACGTCATATCATTACTATCATTCAAGAGTTTTACATTATTTATTTTTTTAAATATTTTGATTAATTATTTTAATGAATAAAGATTTTTATAACCATTCAAGATTTTTTTTTTTTAAATTAAGCTTTGATGCATCACTTGCTTTTGTTCATATCTCAGACAGTTTTGCCTATTAAAGTTTCTTAAAATATTAATGACAACAAAACATGGGCTGCTCTACGAATATATATATATATATATATATATATATATATATATATATATATATATATATATATATATATATATATATATATATATATATATATATATATATATATATATATATATATATATATATATATATATATATATATACATATATACGTATATGTTAGTGGGAAATGGACGTTTTTAAAATTTCAGTACCGATTGGTATCGAACTCGATACTTTTGACTACACTATTTCACATTGACTTCAATAGCAATTATTCCATAGTATTCCATAGTAAACAGAAGAAAGAAACTTTATTGAGCTTTAAAACCCACACGAGGAAGAGTAATTAATGAGGTAATCTACTTTTTTTGGGGGAACCATCCCTTTAAGCCAGTGTTTGTTAACCATGTTTCGGCGGACCACCAGCACTGCATGTTTTGGATGTCTCCTTTGTCTGTCACACCCATTTCAGGTCTTTTGGTCTCTGCTAATGAGCTGATGATCTCAATCTGGTGCGTTTGTAATGATGAAATGGAAAATGTGCAAAGCTGGTGGTCCTTCAGGAGCATGGTTGAGAAACACTGCTGTAAGCTATTAAAAAACATTTTTTTAATTTAAATCTAAGATGAATAGTAATGTATAACTAAATGACTAAAAAATAACCTGATTTATTTGAGAAGTTAAATTAAAACAGCAGTTCTTGTCATTGTTTCTGGTTTTATAATTTGGATTTGACTCTGCATTTCATAAATTAAACATGACGGTATTAGTTTAAAAGTTTACTAAAGCTCTGCTGGCCTCTAGTGGGTCCTGGCCCGTTTCACATAATTGGATTATCAGTTCACGTCAGCATGTTGCTTCTCATAATGACATTACCTGATTTACTCTAGGCCTGTTTCCACCTGGTATTACCAAGTGTTCATACATCTCTCGTGACCCCCTGTGCTCAGATTACATCAAGACCTTTCCATCTTATTTGGTCCTGCTCTTCACCACTTTAGCTGGATCAGTGCAATTCACCAACAATGCCCTTTTAGATGGCTTACAAATGCACAATATTAGGGTTGCACAATATGTCACAAAATGTCACACAATCATTGTTATTGCGATTAACAGTATATGAACTGCAGTGCTTAGCATAACTGAGTAAACCCCATTTTAAAAACAAATATATTTTTATCCAGTTCTCAGTGAATATAGTCCGTGTATTTTGGTGCATTTAAACAAAACAGATTCAATAAACAGATATATTCATTAAAATAATAGTTTAGTCACCGAACATATTTAGAAATTAAAAGATAATACAATTAAATTCCAGCAATATATTGCAAAAATAAATTACAACCTACAAAATCTTTCCTCTTTTTAAATTTGTATTCAATATTTTTAACATATAAATATGGGTGTACTAGTGTTTGCACCGTTATCGTGAGTTATTTTGTTAGATGAGCTCCAGAGTAGGCTTTAGTACGGACTAATCTAATGTATATGCACAAATATAATATTATATAGCTTCCTATTAAAAATATGAACTTATGTGAGAGGTGTACATATATATGCTGAGCGCACTGTATGTATTGCGGACGTGTGTTTAAATTCTATTTATTTTATGTTTATCTAAATTAAATCAGATGGGGCCTTGCTATCTATATCTATTTGCTATCTATATCTTTTAATGGCTTTTGACATCAAGTAGGGGTGGGCGGTACACCGGTGTCATAGTCATCACCGGTGTGACATTGTGCCACGACATGGATTTTCTAATACCATCAATACCGTAATAAATCAATTATGCTCCTTGAACGGCTGCATTTACATCAATAATAGCTCATTCTAAATAATAAGGCATTCAATTTTCTTCAAACGTTCAGTTGTGGTCTGAATACATGTCCTTATACTACAGGCTCGAAATTGCAACCATTTTGGTCGCATGAGCGCCCGAAATGTAATCTATGCGCCCTCATAATATATTTAGGAGCATTTGTGTGTCTGAATATAATGGTTGTAGTGCGACCTGATTTGATTTTCTCTAAAAACTTGCTGAATCGCTCTACCCTGCTGCTGTATTGGTTCATATTAGCTGTCAGTCACTCAACGCTTCCCGCTGTCAGATAACAGGGAGCTTTTGTTACTGCAGGAAATGCAAACGGCTGAAGAGTGAAAAGTGCACAGGTTTGTAAACCTCACCTAAAGTTATAATAATAATAATGGCGCAGATGACAGCGATCATGACATGAGGTAAATGTTGATCCACCAGCTGAGATCAATCGAGTGTTTTCGGAGAAAGTGCCCGAATCTCGATGTGTTTCATTTACCGCGTGTTCAGCGCAAATGTCCGCTAAATATAAAATCTAACACTGTACACATCATCGCCAAAGAAACTCACCTTTACTAAGTTTACACTGAAACTACGGCTCATAACAAAGAGCGGTATTGCGCTGGTGGTCATCATGAGAATCCTGCTCTGTCTGCTCATAAATTGGTGCGGCTGACTCGCCTGCTTTATTCCACCAACACAGAGAAATGAAGATCAGCTCATAACGAGACTGAGCATTTACAATGACCCAAACCAAAACTTTTAAAGAGTGATAGAAGTGAGACTTTCTTTTGTCCGTTCTTCCTTGAGATGTAGATTATTTTGCTATTTAAAGTAATACCATGATATTATACCGTCACCGTTCAAAAGATAAAAAATACCGTGATTTTAATTTTAGGTCATATCGCCCACCCCTAACATCAAGAGTGATTTTTAGTGAAGCAGACCTCTCTTAAATTGGTCAAAAGGGGACCAGCTCAACCTCAATACCACGTTTATTTAACATGATTGGGCTGATTATTTAAATATCTTTAAAATAGTCCTTATTTGACAACTTTGTATGAACTCGTACGAATTTAATTTCAATGACATGAGACACCAAAGGGAAATGCTGGAAGGTCAGGATACAGAAGATCCAACCAGAACACAAAAGCAGCTCAAAACTCCACAACCCTGCTTTGCTGGCTCATTTATTTTCAAAGTACTATGACAGCAAAGTCCTATTTTCATCAAATTGCATCATATATTTAGTTTGTGTGTGGAAGATGGCAGTATTGACATCCAGCAGAACATCTCTTGGTGTGTTTTGTAATGAGGATGAGCAAGAAATGTCCAAATTTCCTTCTTTTGTTCTTCACAGAAACACTCAAGTTTCTGACAGTATGGTACAAGTTAAAGGAGCACAGTCTGTGTTTGTTAGAAGGAGAGACCAATTAGAACTTCCTGCATTTCCTGTTGTAGGAATCTTTGGCGTCTGAAATATGTACTGTTGGACATAAAAAATGGTTAGATGGATAAAGATGTGCTGTATTTGAACAAGGCAGATGTTTAAAATACAGTGTGTTGTTGTATTTTGTCCAGCAGTTGGTATTTCACAAATGTATGTGCAAATATTGGAGGTTAAATTCAATTGTAGGAAATGGTGAAGTCTAGAAGAGATACAGCTGCAGATATTCACATTAATAAAGCATAATTGGGTCACGCTTTATTTTGATGGTCCGTTTGTTACATTGCATCTACATCAAGGGTGTAGAATTGGCATGGACAGAGAGGACGTGTCCCTACCAATTACTGAAATGTCCTTACCTATAATTTAATCGACTTAAAAGTAAAGTAATGCTCCGTCAACTCATAACCTACACATGCACCAAATCAAGTTCGCTACTAGTTCACCGTAATACTATTAACCAAGGCAGTGCTATTAATTAAAATTCAGTTTTGATTTTGGCCTTGTCTTTCATAATTATGAAAAACAATAATCGAGATAAAGCAGTTAAATTGCTTCACACACCCTCTAAATTTCAGGACCTTCATACCTCCTTAAATCCTGACTGCAGTAAAATCATGTAAATTGACTTTTGCAGCATGGGACGGGGTTGCTATTTGTATTAATAAGTCTTTATTTTATATTGTTAAGTAGTTTAAGCCTGTTTTTAAAAGCACTAAATTTTGTGCTGTTCAATGCATGCGCTCAGGGATGTATGTCCCCACTGATGACGAGCAAATCTTGCACTTGATCTACATGCCAACTAATTCTCATTAGATTATAGGTAGACTGTTAGGTTAGGGTTAGTGTATGTTCACTTGTCAAATATTATTCTTTGGTTGTTACCAACATCTGGTGAAAATTTCAAGTCAACAGCACCTTTAGAAATATGTATTCTGAGAAAAATGGTGATGTGTTTAATACTTATTTCCCCTAGTGTAAGTCAGTGGTGTAAAGAAACAAATCACAAATACTCAAACTACTGTAATTGAGTAGTCTTTCTCAGGAATTGTAATTTACTAAGTAGTTTTATAAATGTGTACTTTTACTTTCCCTTGAGTACATTTTTAGTATTGGTACTTTTATTCCTCTACTTTCCTTCCACTTGCAGTCACTACTTACTTTTTCTTGTCTATGGGGATTAGAAAATTCAGTCGTGTGATTCCTGTCCAATCAGATCGCATACAGAAGGTAAATCGCATCATAATAAACTACCTCAAGACATGGACAGTTTATAATTGCAGAAAACCATTTGGAAGCATGTCACTGATGAGAAGATGAGAGATGTCCGAAGATGACCGAAATGGATGTCAACACAGGATGTCAACATGATTTCGGTGTTCAACATCATGGGGACGTTGCAGTTTGTTTGGAAATGAAAATCAGGTTGATGTCAGAACCCAGTGTCAGGCCGACGTCAATGTCCAACCTAAAATCAACCAAATATCAACTAATGATGTGACAGCGTGACGTTGTGTGGATGTTACCACTATGACGTCTATCAGACGTTGGATTTTAGTTGCCATACCTGATGAAAAATTGTTAGTATTTGACGTCAATATGATGTTTGTTTAAGATGTTGGCTCAACATTGGATTTTGGTCACTTTTCAACACAACCTAAAATCAACCAAATATCAACGTCATTTGACATCGTTTTTGGACATCAAAATAACGTTTTCCTTAAACGCTGGCTAGGCTAGTCTAATCTAATATTATGTAATATCTTATGTGATAACATCTTATGATGTGTGTCTGCTGGGCAATAGCTAAATGCACTACAGAATGTTATGTTTACACACATCCACAAATGACATGTAAATGCATCAGCTTTTGACAGCGTAATACTCACTGCTCTTGAGTACTTTTTTAAGGTCTACTTTTTACTCCTACTCATTTGAGTAACAGATACTTTTACTCGTACTACATTTTTAGGCAAGTAATGGTACTTGACTCTGATTTTTCAGTACTCTTTCCACCACTGCTGTACATATACCATAGGAAAGGTATAAGAGAAAATTTTAGTGCTTTTAAAACCTTGACTTTTCCAAACCGCAGGAAACCTAGTAACCGGTTATCATCCCATGGCTAGTCTCGAGCATAAAATATTCCAATGGCTACGTCAAGAATAATGTCAGTAGCAGGAAAACACTCATGCGGTCAAACGCGCCGCTGTTTGATAAACAGAAGTGTGTGAAACTGAACTTGGCAGAGATCTAGTTGCAATTCGTTTTTCATCCTTAAAAATAGGCCGTTTGACCAGGTGTTGTGAGGACAAACCTGTGCAGCTCCTTTGGGGGTGAATCTAGCAGCCTGTTTGTGTGTGTGCTTCCTCTTTTCACTGACCTTACATGACGGTATGAGTCGGGCTGTTTGTATTTCAGACATGCGCGCACACACACACAAACGCTCCCTCAGAAGACCAAATGTCACCCTCCTCCTCTTCTTGTCTTGGCCCACGCCAATCAGTCGGGCTACACTAGCAGAGGCCTCCTGGAGAGAGCAGCTCCTTACAGCTTTGACAGAAGGGCTGATGGAGGGGGGGGGGGGGGGGTGCTGCTGCTGCTTTAAGCCACAGATCTGCAGTGTCAAACTTATTTTATGCTTAGGAGGACGTTAATATCTTCTCGCTTAGCTGCCGCTCACCTCTCTCAGTCCCTGTCCCACAGTCAATGGTAGATGACCTCTCGCTGTTGCCATGGAGACGGCCTGAGCCGCACCAGTGACAGATGGAGGGGGTTTCAGAAAGACGAGGGAGTGGTTTTGTCTTAGACGATGCGAAAACCCCCCCATCAGACCATAGGAAAGTCCTGTAAAGCGTATCCCTGCTGCTTGGGCTGGGGAATTACAGCTTATCAATTTGTAGATCTCATAGCTGAGTTCACTTCAGTGATGAACTAGTACTAATGGGGTTTATGCACAGAGACTTTTAATTTTTAGTAAGCCAGCCCAAACGCTTCCTGTCACACCATTACAAAATCAGCACATTTAAGATCTGATATTTAAAAAGTCAGCGGTCTTCACTGCCTGATCCATACACGATATATGGTAGGACAAGAAGCACTGCATTAAATTCCATTTTCTCCATGCCATGCCGCCAAATATATTTGTATTTTCAATGGAGGGTGGCATAGTGGTTAGCACAGCTAGAAGGTCACTGGTTTGAGTCCCGGCTGGGCCAGTTGGCATTTCTGTGTGGAGTTTGCATGTTGTCCCCGTGTTCCCGTGGGTTTCCTCCGGGTGCTCCGGTTTTTTCCAGTCCAAAAATATGCACTTTAAGTAGGGATGCTCATAATAACCAATTCAACGTTAACTGAAATGACGTGTTCTAACCGATTAATGGTATCAGTTGAAATTTATTAAAAGATACGATTAAAAATAATCTTATTTTTTATTTGTTTTATTTGTGAAACAATGAGGAGGCTAACATATAGAAGCTGCTAAATGCAGTATATCGAAAGTTCGGTACTGAAACAAGTGAAGTGTGATTTCCTGTGGAAAGTTTTGTTAAGTTTATTAACATGTGGCTTATTCGGTTGCTAACAAGGCGACTGGAAGATTAACGTCGTTACATCCCTAAAACGAGTTTAGTTACACTAGATATAAACGTTAAGTCATGAAATACAGTCTAGGAGTTTGAAGGAGACCAAGAAAATCACATTTTACTGAGGCAAATATTTCTCAGGCTAAGTTGCATTCGAAGGAAATCAAATATTTGTGTCTTTCTAATCAGGCTACACATTATACACATTTGTGACAGACAGATAGATAGTTAGATAGATAGTTAGATAGATAGTTAGATAGATAGATAGATAGATAGATAGATAGATAGATTGATTGATTGATTGATTGATTGATTGATTGATTGATTGATTGATTGATTGATTGATTGATTGATTGATTGATAGATAGATAGATAGATAGATTTCCACTCTATACACACAACAGTTTGGTCTGGTTCTCAAATCTGATTGGCTGATAGCTGTGCAATATTCTGCAGTATCAGACCTTTTACAGCCTCTTCTATTGAGTGACAGATCAATAAACTCACTACAGTTTGACAAATATTGCAGCTGTTGGACAACATAATGTACTTTTTTTTTTTTTTTTTTTTTTTTTTAACAAACCCAAACCTAGGGTTATGTTTTGCTCTACACTTTGGTTTGGATGGCACCTTTTTTTCTGGTCACCCAGAGAAGCCCTGGTTTAGAATGAAACCTGAAGTACAGCAGATCAGTTTTTTGTTCTACTTCATTAAGCAGCACATATTTGAATCGAAGACCCCCGCCTCCCTAAACTAGCATAAAAACTATCAAAGCTGGCCTTTCTTCAGCCCTGCAGTATTGTCAATCTCCGAATGGGGAAGAATCACGTCTTCCAGGTCAGCGCTCTTCAGCCTATCGATGATAGAGATTGAGAGAAGGAAGAGAGGACAGTGACGAGCAGAGAGTGAGAGAGAGAGGAGGATGAAAGATAGACGGGGAGTGAATGAGAGGTCAGGCTGACAGACAGCTTGGAGATTTATGGCAGGCCAACTGAGGGATGCATGAATATGACAATAGAGAGGAGTAGGGGAGGGTTGAGACTGTGTCTTAAAGGTCCTGTGAATTAGATGTTCGCTTTAAGGATATCTGTTAGCTAGTGTGCTCCGAAACAGTGACAGAACTTGTGTTTAGAAGATATAAAACTGTTATAAACATCTAAAGCTTGCAGTTTGTCACTTGCACCTAAATCGATCTACAATTTTTTTTTGTTATACATCACCTCATACTTCAGTTTCTCATCAAATCTTCGGTCCAATCAAATGCTCTCTAGTGTCTGACATGCCCCGCCCCCTTCAAGACACTTCTCTTGATGTGCTTGAGCTCAAACACTCTCACTGGCAGAGCTGTGATTAAAAAGGGGAGGAGCTACATTATGTCCCACCCTCTCCATGTTTCTGTTGAGATTAAGTTAAACATCGAATAAAAAAATGTACGTTTCAAAGCACTTCAGGGGACCTTTTAATGCAGTGTTCAAACCACACGCGGATAAATCGTGCAATTTGTGCAAAAAATTGACGCGTGAACATTTAGAGTTTATTCGCTTCATTCGCGCGTCAAATCCACTTCATTCGCGTGTCAAATTCACTTTACAATAAATGCAGATTCGTGTCATGGGCAGAGCTTCTGTCTGCCCAGTGACTAGCTTCGTTGCTAAATGGATAACATGGATTTTATTGAGAGAATAGTTGTGCTCATGAATCGTGTCGATTCGTTTGGAGCCGTGTCTGAGTGATCCATTCCCATATTTCAGACCCATCTCCCGCCACCCTCCCGTTTTGTTATTTCTCCTGAAAAACTCATTTTAATTCTCAAAATAATACAGGTTTGTTAACGTGGCGCGAATGTTCGCTGAAATTCAGATTTTCGTCAATCGCGCGAAACACTCAACCATTCGCGCCAATTCATTCGCACCGCTTCAGTCGGGCTGCTTCAGTCGTGCGAATCGCGTCATTCACGCCGCAGGATGTCCATTCGTATCTTTGCATTGACTTAACATGTAAATCACTCGCGATTGGCGCTTCATCCGCGTCTGGTGTGAACGCAGCAGGCTGATATTAGTAGGCTATTATTGTTAATTCTCAAACGTATGATAAAGCAACACCAATAATATCAGGCATATGTGGAGCACTGCTGTTGCTTAAAATGCTCAATTTTGTGCAGTCATTATGGTGGACTTGAACAGACTTTCAATATGTCCTGGTTGTTAATTCAAAGTAAAGTGATGACATCAGAATATAACTATTCATAATTATAAAGTTGAATTATTATGTTTAAGATATATATTTGTCATTGACAGCGTTATTCGACTTTGTTTTCACTAGTAAAATGAGCCATTTGTCATTATCAGATTTCTTCTTGCATTATATTCAACATTATATAAGCTAGAGTAGCTATACTGACACAGTAAACATTTATTTTCATGCACAACACTGTGTGTTCGCTTTGAAAGAAAAAAACGTCAGATGCTTGTCGTAAACCTTAAATGCGTTATGATCATTTATGATGTGCGCGCAGGCTTCACTTTCACTTACGAGTGTGGCTCATGGTTGCCCTCACTCTGAGAGAAAAAAACACACACACACACACAAACACACACACACGCACGCACGCACGCACGCACGCACGCACGCACGCACGCACACACACACACACACACACACACACACATTCAAATCATTCTTTCAGGTCGGCTCTCAAACGATCGCTCTGTGCAACAAACTAAACATTATTTACAACTTTATTACCTGTTATTCACAGCCCATGCAGCTTCTGTTCACTTAAGAAGTCGTCATTGGGCGAGCACGCTCGCATTCTCGGAAGTAAACAAACACCTCGCGGTCAGCTCACGTGTGATTTTGCGGCCGTGAATACATCATTACATTTAGACAAAAATGACATTTTTGGGTGAATTATACCTTATAAATACAGTATGTGACACTTATTTTTATTTTATTGTATGCCCACATTCACAAAATATTAACATCAAAACGTATAAATGTGTCACAGAGAGTGTACAGTCTTGAAAATCGAAAGTGACAAAGGAAAAAAACATAAATAGGTGAAAAATAAAGTAAAATCACACCATTTTAGAGCAGTCTTCAAGTGTAGGTTATAACCAAAACTGTATATGAATGATATGAAGCATCCTGTGTTCATTTAAGAGAGCTCTTTTATGTATTCCCAAAGGGGAGACCAAATTGACCAAAATCTGTATGTGACACTTTTAGCACCATTTGAAGGTGTCCCTGTGAAGACTTGTGCGACTGCCTTTACGCTTCTCTCCTGACCTTGATAATATAATTGGCTGAATCGTTGAAAAGCTGAATTAAGATCGCGTGTAGGGTAGAATCGAGATCATGATCTTTTTTTCGATTAATCGTGCGGCCCTAATCAGCATAAGTCTAATGGCAGACGGCTGCTTCTCACTCAGGGCTTTCCTCCATGTTTCCTCTGTTGTTGCTGTTTACCGCGTCGGAATCTCCACACACGCTCTTCCTTCTACATCATTAAACCGCGGAGAAGCAGCACATTGTCACAAGTTTAATGATGATCAGAACAGAACGCCTTAATAAATCCGATCTGCCTGTTTACATGACAGTCGCATTGTCACATATCCGATTTATATCTGATTTATTTCCACATATATCCACGATCGCTGAATATCCGAATGCATGCGTTTATTTCTGTTTACACGGTCATCATACAGATCCGATCTGTGTCACATATGAACAAAAAATCTGAATTGGGTCACATTTATCTGCAGTGTAAACGGGGCTTAAACTTTAACAGTACACAAGCAAGAAGTGCTAGAAGTTAACTGATTTTGTATGTCTGTTTGACAATTTGACAAGCTCTGCGAGTGGGCGTCACCGCGGTAAACTACTGATTTTCAGGACCGCCTCGCCGCAGCCAATCACCAGCATTTGATCAGGGCACGTTAAGGATGCAGGTTTTCTCCAAGTGGTGCTCACTGACTATGACAAGATTATACCCTTGGGTATCGAAATTTGGTACCGAACAAAAAGGAATTTTTCGATACTCTGTAGTATCGAGACGGTTCGGTCTGTGCTTAAAAAGTATCGAACTCGATACCCAGCCCTACTAAGGGAGAATGTCAATAAATTGTTTTTGTTTGTTTTTTCTAACAAATTTGATTATAAAAAATAGACTTAATACATTTTTACCATTAGAAGCTGGCTATAAGTGTGTTTAAACAATTCATAAAAGTGATTTCTCCATAATAGAAAACCTAAAGAACCCTAACATTGATTGTAGGAATTTTACAGTCATAATGTAATGGATATCCTTGAGTTCATCTTTGTGTTGTGTGGTGTGTGTGTGTGTGTGTGTGTGTCATGTGGGTTTTATCATTCCGCATTTTGCTTTCACACGCAGAACTCTGATTGGCTCGCCGCTGCAGAGGAATGGAGCATATTCATGTTTACATTTAAAATGCCACCCCATCTGCTAAGTGTTCTCATGCTTTGAGCGCATCACACTGCCCTGCTCATAACCGTTGCGCTGCTGTGTGCTCAAGCATGTGGAAACCACAACATGACTGTGCTGAAATCAGCACAATGCAAGAAGTTCCATTTACATATGACTAGCCTCGTCTCGCTGATGGTTGGAGTTTATACTCAATCCAGTCACTGAATCATTAAAACTTGTAAAAGATCAAACTATGATCGTACAGTTCTCATTATTATTGTCTAATTGCTGGTTTGGGGGAATTGTGGGGCAGTTGTGGAAGCTTTCATAGTCAGTTGTCTTCATATTGTAAAAACAAAGGGCGACTTGGACAATTTGTCATGACAAAACATTGGTGAAGAAGTTAGCGCATGGAGTTGCTAAATGAGTTTGTTGTGGATGTATTTGGTGGAAATTAATGACAAAGTTTGCTTTTAGTAGGGCTGGGCGATTTGACCTAAAATTAAAATCTCGTTTAATTGAATTATAATTAATGAATGATTATTTTATTTATTTATTTTGGTTTTTTTCTCTTATAGTTCACTGAGAAGTGTTGTGCTCACATATTACAAGTGAGAGATTTCTGAATGAAGGCTGAATGAAGGGTGCATTACTTGATTCTAAAATAATTGAAGGAAACACACACTATGGTCCAATCCTAATTCTACCCCTACCCCTTGTTTTGCGTGTTCCCATGAAGGGGTAGGGGTGTCCCAATTCTCTTTAGCTTGAAGGCGAAGGGCTAAGGGGAAGGGGTTAATACCCGTTTGAACAAAGATTTTTCAGGACCACATTCGAAACCAAGAGGTAAGAAAATTTCCCAGAATACACCAGCCACAACGGCAGAATAGCTGCACCCAGAGTAGGGAGATCCACAAATTAGTGGTTTTTTTGTCATTATTACGAATTTTTGCAACAAACAAGCATATATTTTAATATATTCATAACTGCGTTTGTGTTTTACCGTCATGCTTTAAAAAAAAAATGCTAAAATAAAAAAATAGCAGTCCCACAACATTCTGACACTCGATGACACTCGAATACCCTGTCAGTAGTCTAGTGGCTGAGAATGAGCTTTTTATAGTGTCTGCTATAATGTTAATGTTGTTTTTAGTGTGTTTACATGATGAATATGGCCGCTGTGTAAATGCACAATACAGTTACGATCTTATTACCACATTAGAGAAAGATAAAAACCAAAAAATAGTACAACTGGAATAACTACAGCGGTCGCGATCGTCGATCTTATATGAAGCATGAGATGACGTCTGATGACCCAACACAATCTCATGGCAATTCGTAACTTTTTGATTTAGTGGCTAATTCCTACAATCTAATTTGTACAATTTAGTACGATTTGCTCATCCGCCAATGACGGTTGGGTTTAGGGGTGGGGTTAGGTGCCACACCTCCTTTTTAAAATCGTACAATTTCGTATGACTGAACTCGGACGAATTTGTACGAATTAGCCACTAAACTGACAAAACGTAAAATACTTACGTTTTCTCGTGAGATCAGGCTGGATGACCTGTGCAGGTGCTGCAGTGCTGTCCCAATTCTTAGGGGTAAATTTTAAAGCCCTTCCCCTTCACCCTCGGTTTTAAGGGCCAGGGGGTAGGGGTACAGAAATAGAATTGAGATTGGGCCTATCTACCATCTATGATTATTTATTGAACATCAATGCTGAACAACTAAAATCGAAACGCACGACTCTCTGCGCCGCCCACCCTCATCACCACTACCAAATTGACCAGTCATAAAGCTTGTGCTACGTGTCATTGTGACGTGTAGTTACATTTTTTTGAGAGGTGTGTGGGTATGCAAAGGCTGTGCTGGCCCGTGCATGTGCGCTTGGCAGAAATATAATATCAGAATAATATAAGTATAAATCCTAGTATGAATTAGTCCTGACAAAGTGGTGTCATGTGACTCCACACACGGTAGGAAAAGCAATTGAAAAAATAGACCTGCAAAAATTAGATCGATTATAGGTTCTAAATGTCGATTTCGATTACTTTTCGATTAATCGCCCAGTCCTAGCTTTTAGTATATTTGTGTAAATGAGTAATCTAGGCTATATTTTATAAATTCAAGCTAACGGTTGCTACCTAATGCAAAATTAAATACAATAAAATGAGAAACGGATCTATTTTAAGAGTCTTGGACAACCTTTAAAAAAACAAAACTAAAGGACGTCACATCAGGCAGTTGCTTTGGATGATGTGGCACATACACGTTCATCCAGCTCAACCAGACCCAACTGATGTCCTCTGAAACACAGCCGTGCAAAAACGTTACAAAAATGCCTCAAAGCAAATTTCTGCCAATGCCATAATGATGTCATATTACCCAAACAAACTTGATTCATCGAGCATAATAGAGCGGTGAGGTTTTGTCTTATACAGAACAGTGGTCATATATGTCCTTTCCACTGCCAAAGGGTACCTAGCACAACAGTATGGGATCAAAACAGTGGAGCAGGACTTATTGGTGAGCTCTGATGGTTTACAGAGAATCGGCACCAGTATGTGCTAAAGTCCAAGAGAGCGAATAACACAAGAATGATCGTTTTTAAATACACAGCCGAGGTTTGAGACTGTAATAAGCATGGGCCGGTATAAGATTCTGACGGAATGATAACCTTGGATAAAAATATCACGGTTTCACAATATTATGATTACCACTCCAAAATATGCTCTTTTTAAATGTCTGGGTGAAATATAAGAACTTTTTACCCCTTTGAACACAATATATTTCATTTTGAGAAACATTTGGAATATCTTGGAGCAGTAAACATGTCAGACTCAATTATTAAAATGAATTTTTAACTTCTGCTATCTTCATTAGTTTCAAAAACACAGATATAAATAAATTAATTAAAAACGGCATCTTTGGAGATCTTTTCTGCTGGAGACACTGTTGTCGTAAAAAACGTTAATAATAAATCTTACTCATACCTTAGGAACGGTCATTTTGGCGGTTTTAAAACCTTGACTTTTCAAAACCGCGGTACACCTTGAAAACGGTGATCGTCCCATGCCTAGACTGTAATAATTCAAGCATGCACTAATAAACCGTGGTCAACCTGAGCTCTTAACAACGCTTGTTGTCTTCTTGTGACAAACAGTCATATGCCAAGAAGCAAGAACAGAATCAGCTGTATGTTATTGTCTTTTTATTATCTAAACATGGAAAGCAAGAGTGATGCCGTGGTTAGGAACTGATAACAGAAATGACTGTGATTGTCCGTGAAGGTCATCAGATCGCCACACTTCACTGATGTTTACCGAGCACAAACACAGACGAGCGATCCGCTGATGAATCGACTGATCTTCACGGCTTTAAACCCTCCAATGTCCGTGTGTCCATGCTCGGTGAAGAACGGTAAACTGATGACCTTCACGGCCAATCACAGTCATTTCTGTTGAGCACGTGAACACAATGGCCGATCAGCGCTGTTTAAGAACGCCATCAACAGTGCTTAAATGTTAACAGGGAATGGATGTTTTTTTATTTATTTCAGTACCGAAATTCACTATCGTGACATGTCTAATATAGTGAAGGAATCAGTTCATTAACTTGAGTTTGATGAATGGCGTCTAAAGTGTGTTTGGGAAATAAAACGGTATCTAACTAGTGCCGTTTCCCTTAACTTGGCTGAAAATGAGGTCCAATATCGGACCTTTGAGTCACTCTGAAGGCGGTGAAAGTATAAATTTGTGTCGATTTCTCTTCGCTGATAAGATATACAGGCAGGTACACAACATTCCTGTGGGACTCAGGCGATACTTCCGGGTTTCTTCCCACCGCAGCCTCTATTTCGCTGTTAAAAATGGCGACCTCGTGAAATCAGTCCATGGGCTGTTAAAGACCTCTGACGTGTTTACCTGTTTGCACTGTGCTAACATTTTAAGAAAAGTAACTGCACTTCAGAAGAAAAGGCCACTTGATTTGAGACCACAGTCTTGTCTGCAGTTCAGTTTCATACTTGGGTTAGGATAGGAATTTGAACAAACCTCCAACTCAAGTGCGAGTATTATAAACAGTGATGCTTTCCTTACCACTAATTGGACGAACAAGCCTTGTTGGTTTCAATAAACGGAGGTCAGTAAAGCTCATTGAGGAAGGTCCTCAAAAAAGTTGCCTGTGATCTCAAGAGGCTTTTTAAAGTACTGTCCTGCAAACGGGTAACAAAGGCAGACTACAGACTTGATTTACAGTGCATGAATGAAATCTTTTGTCATAATGTGTTCGCTGCACTGCCCCCTCTTCTCTTACTCAGCAACAAGTTGTCTCTTTAGTGTCATGTCACCAGAGCAATGTGTCAAGCCACGGTGACCCAAGTTCCCTTACATTTACTGGGTGGCCTCCCCCTCACCCGGGAAGAGAGAAATAGAGATTGGGGGGTGGGCGATTGACACAGAAAAGGAAAGAGAAAACGGGAGAAGAGACCTCCAGCCACTTTGAAGCTTCTCTCTGGTTCTTGTGTCGGGCTGCTCCCTCATGGGACAAAAGGCCTTTATGTGTGGCTCAGGCAGGGGGCTGCTGGGGGGTATTGTGGTACCGGGGCAGTGGGCGACAGGGCTAGATCCCCCCGTCTATTGATCTGCTGGGTCCATTCTGCCTCACCCCCTCCACCACAGCCAGGCTTACCAGCTGTCTGCTTCGAAAACCCCAGCCACAAAGACACACAGATCATATGGTCTCAGGCATTAGCATACTTATTGGACCAGGACCTTCACGCAGGAGATCATATTTATTGTTACGCGCAAGTATGAACAGAACAATGCTTGCCTTTTTTGAATAAAGGTGATCACTGAGCACTTGTGAGGCATGACAACCAAAACCGTCTAAGCAGATGACCTACAACTTGCGGTTTGACCTTTATGCTCAGTTGCATAGGATGGTTTACTTTAACCAATGTTTACATAAACATTCATCACAGTTATGCAAGTCAAATATTGTGCAATCTCTATATAGGGTCAAAATCAGCAACTGGTGTTGAAGAGATTTACTTTGGCAACTGCACTGCTTTCATCTACAGATTTATGAAGTGTGTAAAGCACTTTGTGGTGTGTATGAAAGCTTGAAGCTTCATAATCATGCTTTCTAGTACTGTATGTTGCCAATATATTGCAGTACTTCTCTTACTCCTCTTGTTCAAGCTGCTGAACAGATACTTCATTTATTCATGTCCCACTTGTTCCAAACCAGTAGAAGATCATTTGAACAATGCTGGAAACTTGTAACCATTGACTTCTATAGTATTTGTTTGTCCTACTATGGGTGTCAATGGAAATGGGTGTCATCTTTTGTGTTCAACAGAACAAAATACTTTCAAACTGGTTTGCAACAAGTCAAGGGTAAGAGTACAATGGTAGAATTTACATAATTTTGGGCGAACGTTCGTACGTTCGTTCGTTCGTTCGTTCATTCATTCATTTTCTTTTCAGCTTAGTCCCTTTATTAATCTGGGGTCGCCACAGCGGACTGAACCGCCAACTTATCCAGCATATGTTTTACGCAGCGGATGCCCTTCCAGCTTCAACCCATTACTGGGAAACTTCCATACACACTCATTCACACACATACACTACGGCCAATTTAGCTTACCCAATTCACCTGTACCACATGTCTTTGGACTTGTGGGGGAAACCCTCACCAACACAGGGAAAACATGCAAACTCCACACAGAATTGCCAACTGATTGAGGCTCGAACCAGCGACCTTCTTGCTGTGTGGCGACTGCGTCACCGCATCGCCATTTGGGGGAACAATCTCTTTAACTTGATTTCTTTAGTACCAAACCTGTCAATTTTAAAAGTGTAACTGTACAAGGTCAACCCAGTACATAATAACCTTTATTTAACCAGGTGAGTCAATTGAGAACCGGTTCTCATTTACAATGACGACCTGGCCAAGAGGCGACATAAAAAGCAGATACAGAAAGCAGCAGGACACAATACAATAACAATTTCACAAATGCAGATAATAATATATAAAACCAACGAAAAACTAAAGACAAACGCAGTGATCTTGCACATCTCGGTACTACATTTTGAAGGTCGTACTTGTGTGAGCACTCTGGAAAGATCAGAGGCGTTTTGAATAGCTAAAGTGTTTCGTAGTCTTGAGCTTTGCAACCAATCTCTGACATGTTTGATAAGCATGTGAACACAATAACCAATCAGAGGTCATTTACGCCATTTTGTTCAGCGTGAGCTATGCATGCTTGCGAATTGCTCATTTATATCTATGTATGAACAACATCTATGTTGATCCTGGAACAACATTCCAATCAGCCAATCAGAATTAAGGGATACGTTTACAGTTTATGTTAAGGTTAGGTTTACAGTTAGGTTTGTGCATTTCTACATGATTGTAATCCAACTACTGTCCCCCTTTGATTTTGAGAGTAATTTACAGTTATGCTTGCTTGGGGTTTAGGGGTAGGGAATAGGTATGGATTACATTTTCCAACAAAAACGATGTTCCAGGATCGCAACGTATTTGGCAATACGTGCGGTTTTCACATATTGACATTGCACTGAACTAATCTTCATTGATTGGCTCTTGGCTTGCTTTCTGTACGTCACCCATTCATAATCTGATTAGTACTAAAATTGGTACAGAGAATTAGGACATTGTAATGGTATTGGTACCAAACCCTCCTGAACTCCTGAAATGACAATAGCACAACAACCTTTGTTAGTGTCGGTGTATATGAACAAGTAAAAATATTAGGTGTGCTCTGAAATGAAAATTCTGGATGCATCATTTGTCGAAAACCAAAACCAAAAATGCCATGTAATAATTATTTTTCATTTTATAAAACAATTTAAAGTAATAAGAAGAGTTTAAATTGAACTACGTGGCGTCTATTTTAATGATCTGAGCGCAATGTCTAAAGCGCATGTTCAGCATTTCCGAATTCGGTCCCACTTTATATTAAGTGTCCTTAACTACTATGTACTTGCGTCAAAAAATAAATACAATGTACTTACTGTGTTCATAATGTATTTGAGAACACTTGTGGTGGTCTTGAGTTGGGTTATGGACAGGTTTGGTGGTATGGGTAGGTTTAAGGGTGGGTTAAGGTGTAAGGGATCGTCAACAGTGTAATTACAGAAGTTAGTTACAGATGTAATTACACACAGGTATTTAATCAAGTATAAGTACACAGTAAATACATATATTTACACAATAAGTACATTGTAACGAACTATTAATTCCTGTGTTCATATTAGTTAAAGTTACTTAATTTAAAGTGGGACCCCGAAATCTCTTGTGGTATTTTAAGGATGGAAAAATACACTCTGCATATATTTGTGTATTGCTGTACATACTGTGTATATTAGGCAATGTGTAATCGTTTTGAACCCGTATAGGTGCACAACTAACATGCTCTACGCTTGACTTTAGACCAGCTTTTAGTTGGTCATTGGTGCAGTCTATTTCACTTCCTCAAAATTTCAAACGCTCCAACAATGCACATCTCTTTTCTAGACCGGCACATCCATGAGTCCTCAAAGTTGCACAAATAGATTTGCTATTTAAATAACGTTGCCCAAAAACAGGGTTATGGTTGCGCTGGTCTGAAAATAGCAGCAAATCGTGCCACGTCATGTGCCTTACTGTGCTGGGTATATGATAGGGGCATGTTACTTAAATTATACAGATTTTTAAAACACAAGTCAATTAAATAACCTTACTTTATTAACCGGTAAATTTCATTCACAGTTAATGATTCCAGAGAGGTCATATAACAAGCATTGCCATGACAGCACAGTATCGCT
>NC_079449.1:46834200-46954200 GCF_903798145.1 Danio aesculapii | reverse complement strand
AAGTAGAGTAGCTAACAGCTTAGCTCACTACATTTTTCAAGTAGCTTTCCCAACACTGCAAACAACTTTTCCCACAAGCAGAAAAGAGTATCAGTGTATAGAAGGTGCTCAGTGTCATTCACACAGCTACTAAACACACACATAAAATGAAAGTCATGAAATAAACATTGTTTATCAGCATTAGATGTAACATAACTCTCTAATGTACATCACTGATGGAGAAACAGCTAAAAGATCCATAGTGATGTCAATGAAAAGCAGAAAAAGTCATGCAGGGAATTCTGGGAAAGTCAGTTTACGGTTATTCGCTGTATATATTAAGGAAACATACCGTGACCTAGGTTATGGATTTTTACTGTAGCATTTTTACCGTTGAAATGGCAGCCATTTTTACGGTGTACATATGAAGTTAGATTTCACTGTGTTTCAATAAAGGCATGTCTAGTGCTTCCTGAGAACCGAGGCCTGATGTTTAGTTTAAAAGTCCGTCTGTGATGTCGTGTTGATTAAATCACAGTGACATGTTCCGCGACCTCTGACCCCTGTGAATAGATGTCTCTGTAAACCCGTCCGACATCTGTTTACTCGTCCGTTTAAAGCAGTGGACTCCCAGTCTTTCACTGTCTGTCTCTGCTGATTTGATCTAGCCCTCTGCTCGGAGCATTTTAATGGTCATTTAATAGCCGTGAACATGATGAGAATCATGAAAAAATGACACTCGCTTTTACCATGTTCAAACTCTCGAACATTTATACTGTGAGCTTTGTATGTTGGAGCTTTTTTGTGTTGTCTTTCTGTCACCACAGAAGCAGACGCCGCTGGTGATACTCTGATATGACACTATCAGTTCAGTAACAGACCTCGGTTTAGTCTGCTGTATTTGACATAAAATAGGGCACGGTTCAGTTCTTACAGTTCTGAGGAAGTCTGCATATTATACAAGACATGAAATCGTTGATGCGTTCTATTCATTATATACAGTTGTGTTATATTAGGTATTTAAAAGCACCAGTTTCGTTAACATTATATGCTGCTTTTTGAATGGCAAACTTGCATCCAACTAGTGTAATAATTTATAATAATACTCTAATGAAATACAACTTTAAAAAAACTATAGAATCATTACAATTGATTATACAGTTTTTGTCTGAAAGCTTTTAGTCTCTCCAGAAAACCATCAAAGCGCTGTTTAATTCATTTATGTTTATTCTCTAGTTAGAGTTAGGTGTAACGCGTTCCTCAATAATGCGTAGGGCCAGACGGAATCTGCGGATGTTTATTGCTATTTCTGCTGAGAATTTTGGTATCTGCAGATTTCTGCGGAATTATTTTGGAATTATCATAACTAAAACCGTAATATGTGAAATACAAAGTATATTTGTAACTTTTATTTAATGTTTACAATGCAAATCCAATTAGAATCACTTTATTTGGTAAACAAAGCAAGTCTCTCATATAATATCTCTACTAAAAGACAGAAAATATGACTTAACAAGCTGCATTGTACATAAATCAGATGAACATTTTCATATTAGTCAATAATATTACTGAAATTAATTTAAAAACATGAATAAATATAGATTTGCACACATTTACCCATGTAAATGAACAGAATTAATGATGGGCTAAACATCTGCTGAATTCTGCGCTCGCAGATTCCCTGTGGGCCTATGCGTTACTGTATTCTGATAACATTTTTGCAGGAATGCAGTAATGTAAGAAATTGCATTTTAAATTTGTGTAATCTGATTACAGTTACTAAAGTCAATGTAACTGCATGACTTGCGGTACAAATGTAGTTTTAAAAGAAAAAAAATGCTTTTAAATCACGTTTTCCGCTGAAATGTCACTTAAGTATGCGCTTTTAAATTGCTGGAGAACGCGAGCTGAAATGGTTGCATTACTTTGACATTACTTTGATTTCATTGAGCGTAAAAACAAAAATATTGTTGTGAAAAGCAGTCTATGTTCAGTTTCTAAAGAACTTTCGACTGCTTTTAAAATGACCAGCAACTTGTTCAAGCACTTGAATAGAAAGCATCCCATGACAATACTCCTCACCAAGGAGGATACTACTGTTCAAAAACACGACGGCCCAACTCAACCTAAACAGGCTACACTGAATTTTTTTGTGCGGGATCAGAAGTAACTTCAAAGTAAAGTAATTAGTACTCTGACACTTTTTTACATTAAGTAATTAGTAATCAAACTATTTACATTAGGTAATTAGTAATCTGAAGCTTTTTACATTAAGTAATTAGTAATCTGAAGCTTTTTACATTAAGTAATTAGTAATCTGAAGCTTTTTACATTAAGTAATTAGTAATCAAACTTTTTACATTAGGTAATTAGTAATCTGAAGCTTTTTACATTAGGTAATTAGTAATCTGAAACTTTGTACATTAGGTAATTAGTAATCTGAAACTATTTACATTAGGTAATTAGTAATCTGAAGCTTTTTACATTAGGTAATTAGTAATCTGAAACTATTTACATTAGGTAATTAGTAATCTGAAGCTTTTTACATTAGGTAATTAATAATCTGAAGCTTTTTACATTAAGTAATTAGTAATCTGAAACTGTTTACATTAGGTAATTAGTAATCTGAAGCTTTTTACATTAAGTAATTAGTAATGTAATCAGATTACAATTTTCCAGTAGTAATCAGTAATTTGTAATCGATTGCTTTTTCAAAGCAACTCAACACTGCATCTAATTAGGCTTTTATAATTTATTATAATTTATGCAGATGAACTCCCTAATAAAATAATCCCAATCAAATATTACATGTCATTGCAATTTCTTTTTTTTTCAATATCATGCAGCCGTGCACACACAGTAAAGCCTAAAAAGTCAAATTAAAAATTAAAAAAGTAAAAATTAATCATATTATGACAAGTTACATTTATTCAACCAGCAAGTTTATTTATTTATTTATTTATTTATTTATTTATTTATTTACTTACTTACTTTTTTTTTTAACTCCGGCTTCTCCCAAAAGATAATACGATGATGTACAAGACACACTCCTGTGAAAAAACATTTCTCAGCTTTTAGCTGACAAAACATTAACGTTTTGCAGTGGCCCAGCCAGTGTACTGATGTAAATCCAATTGAGAATCTCTCAAGGGAGCTAAAGATCAGGGTGATTGCAAAGAGACCCTCCAACCTTAAAGAGTTGGAGCTTATTGCTAGGGCCAAACAGAATCTGTAGATGTTTTTTGCTATTTCCGCAGAGAATTTTGTAAAAAAATTTGCAAATACTAAAAACTTAATATATAAAAATGCTGTACTTGGATCTTTTACTTAATGTTATCAAATCTAATCCTATTAGATTCACATATTTGGTGAACAAAGCAAGTCTCTCATATCATATATCTACTAAAAGACAGCAAATATTACTGTCTATTTTAAATATTACTATTATGAAAATAGTCTATTATTTACAATACAGTTTGTAAATAATAGACTATTTTCATAATAGTCAATAATATTACTGAAATGAATTTAAAAACTCAATAAAAATAAATTTACACACATTTACATGAGTAAATAAATAGACTCAACGATGGGCTAAATATCTGTGGATTTCCGTGCACTCAGATTCCATGTGGGCCTACATATTGCTAACGATGAATGGGCAAAAATACCATTAGAGACAAATTCGGATATTACCACCCTCTAACAAAACAATAATACATCATGATGCAGACTGCAACGCAATCTTGACTGCATGAGGCAGC
Source organism: Danio aesculapii (assembly GCF_903798145.1). Classification (NCBI taxonomy): domain Eukaryota; kingdom Metazoa; phylum Chordata; class Actinopteri; order Cypriniformes; family Danionidae; genus Danio; species Danio aesculapii. Next base: position 46,950,457 of record NC_079449.1, on the reverse strand, counting down.
ATATTAATTCTCTATGTGCGTTTTACTGGGTTTTACTTTCAATTTTGAGTCCATTTCAATTTCTTTTATACAGACACTATCATCTTCTGAACGGAAGTTATAAATACCTTTGCAGTGAAAAACATGGTACAAGATGTCTGTTACTTATCTCTTAAATATGAATTAACTATGCACTTCTTTATGGAGACACTGGATTGACCATTCCACGTTTATACTCTTTCTCAAATTCTTCTCCATTTAGATTGGCGCTGCAGCTCTGTGTGGAGATCTCAAGGCCTTTCTCAACCAAAACCTGTCCAAAGGTACTGTGACTGTGCTATTCTGTAATATGCACCGCACCACATTTGTCCGCAAGTGTGTACGTCATTTCAGGAAAGAAGTATTTGAATTCTGTTATACATGGCTTGGGTTTTCAAGTGCAAGGTCATTCGGCTTGAATAAACCCTTTCCTTATGTTTTAATTTTTGAGTTTGGTAGTAAAATAGATTACTGTCAGGCTATAAACTTTTATGTCGTACCGTTGTCATGAAAGGTCAAATAATTAACAGTGACTGCCTAAAATATATCTTTTAATGGCTTAATTTTACTTTTGTTAAAAAAATATCTATAATTTAACATAGTATTTGCTAGATACTAACAATTTAAAAGCTGTAAAAGTCTGAATTTCTTTGGTGTAGTTAACCATAATCTTCATTTACTACTCATTCTTAATCCCGACAACCATCTTTTAACCTGTCTCTTTTTATTGAATGCATAGAAAATGTGTTTAATCCATCCATTGTGTGTAATGAAGTCAACATGAGTGGATCCTTGTTGTTATCAGAATCAGAATCAGAAAGAGCTTTATTGCCAGGTTTGTTCACACATACGAGGGATTTGTTTTGGTGACAGAGCTTCTACAGTGCAACAGGATTACAGAGACAGGACAAAAAAAACAGATAATAAATATATATTTTTTAAAAATAGAAGTAAGTAGTGAGTGCAAATATACAGATTGACAAGTGTATGTACGTGTTTATTACTATATACAATGTTATATGTGCAGCTGTTATGTGCAAATTGGCATGTAAAGTGTGTTGTTAAATAAGTGTATATGTGTATAAAAGTGTATAGCAGTAGTGATGTTGGCTCCACAATTATTATCATCAAGTGTTCATGAGATGGATTGCCTGAGGGAAGAAACTGTTTCTGTGTCGGGCTGTTCTGGTGCGCAGTGCTCTGTAGCGTCGACCAGAAGGTAACAGTTCAAAGAGGCAGTGTGCTGGGTGTGAGGGGTCCAGAGTGATTTTGGCAGCCCCTCTGCTCGCTCTGGATAAGTACAGTTCTTGGGGAGTAGGAAGGGTTGTACCTGTGATTCGCTCAGCAGTCTGAACTATTCGACGTAGTCTTTGGAGGTCGTATTTAGTAGCTGAGCTAAACCAGACAGTTATTGATGTGCAGATGACTGATTCAATGATGGAGGTGTAGAACTGTTTCAGCAGCTCCTTTGGGAGGTTAAACTTCCTCAGCTGACGAAGAAAGTACAGCCTCTGTTGAGCATTTTTGACAGTGGAGTCAGTAGCCGCATTTCCACTATCGGGCCAGTGCGAGCCAGGGCTTTAATCGGGCCAGGCCGGGCCAATAGCGCGGGAGGTTGAGAAATGAGGCCGAAATCATGTCGCGTTTCCACTGTCGGGCTAGTTGCTCGCAGCGCGTCACGCAAACACCGCCCCCAGAACGTCCCCCGAATCAAACGTCACACAACCCGTCACACAACCCGCCCACTTCAGCGGGAACAAAAAACTCAAATTATAACCACAAACACAACCTGGCATCACTACGAGAGCTGGAAGATGGAGAACACCGAAGCGATTGCTTTTTTACTGTTTGTGGTCTGTTGGTGTAAGGCCAGACAGCGATCCCTGGATAAGGACATTCGAGTTCGGCGGCATTTACTTCGAACACAGATTTTGGCTGCATCCATTTTTTCTTCTTCTTAGTGAGTTGATCAAGCGCGATAGCAAAACAAATGTAAGGGAAGAAAGCATCTTGACTCCTCTTTACCTGACAGGAAAACTCCGCCTTTGTACATAACCCCGCCCCGAAGCCCCAGTTGGCCCTCCTTGGCCCAAGGTATTCGGCGGGCCGAAAAAGGCGGACGCTGGCCCCAAGGAAGCCCCGCTTTGGCCCGATTACTCCCCGGAAGTGATAGTGGAAACGCGACTGGCCTTGGCTCGCCCTGGCTCGCTCGCTTTAGGCGCGATAGTGGAAACGCGGCTAATGTGAGTGTGTTCTCAAGCCATACAGTGACTTAGGTTGTGAATCTGTGTAGTGTGCACATGAGTTGTTGTCAGTGGCTGTGCATGTCACTTTTCTCAGTGTTTCATACACTAATGTCGAGAGAATCACATGCTATGATTGATTGCGGCTGGTCCGGCCTCAACAATCATCGATAAACCAATCAGAATCACATTTACGTTCTTGGGGAACGTTAATTTAATGGACAGTCTCCCTAAACTAAACAACAATCTGCCTACCAGCTCAAGCTAATCCGACTCCCATCAGAACATGTGTTCATTGAGCAGCCACACATCTCTCCATATCTCATGCTCTCTGGGGCTTTCCACTGCTCTCAGATCAGTCCAGGCCAGAGCAAGCGAGTGCCCATCGCCTGCCTGCTCTTTGACTGCCGTTTCTGCATCAGGAAGTGGTGCAGCCGGCACACACACACTCGCGCACACATTGAATGCAGCCGCTGTGAGCGCGTTTCCCACTCGGCATGGGTGAAAGTCCAAGTGCGGGTGGGTGGACTCCTTCTGCGCTCGCTCTGCAATGCCTGGCCAGCCTCTCAAGTTTCCACTGAATGGTAACAAAAGGGACACACACAGAAAGAGAGAAAGTGTGTGTGTGTGTGTGAGCAAAACCAGGTCCCAGCCTGCCTTGGAAACATGCTCTCCACTCCTCTTCAGGTAAATCCTGCACCCCTACTTTTTTTTTTGTGCCGTCTTTGTTGCGTGCATTGAGGGATTGTGTCGGAGCAGCTGGGACGGAGGCTGCACGTGTGTCAGGACGGCACGCTGAGAGGAACATACACACACTCTCTCTCTCTCTTTTTTGTTGTGGAAGTTCCTCTCGGTTTGGGAGGAGGAGGAGGGGTCCCACTCTACAGTACGTGTTGGACCACAACCTGAACTTTTGTATTAGGAACCCAGTAGAGTTAAAGTATGGAAGTGCTTGTCGTGCCGCTCCATAAACGAACAGGTAATTCTCATCTGGAGGAATGTTACTATCCAAAACTTACGATCATTTAGAGTAAACACCAGGCTTGTTATTTTCATGCCATCTGGTGTTCAAGTGTGTGTTTTTGTCGCTTTAGATCTTGGTTGTTGTGTTTAGCAGTCTCCGAGTCTCTCAGATGTCCCTTGATGTGGTTTTAGTTGCGTTGAGCGCTCGCTGGAGTTTTCTGTTGACTGCTTGCGCAGCCCCAGGAAGCAACGCTGTGTGTTTTCCTGGCTCATGTGTGTTTGCGCTCTATGATCTATCACGGGCTGCTCAATATCGGCGTGTGTGTGTGTGTGTGTGCTGAGGCGCTGCTCAGCTGTATTCTAATGTGGCTTCGCTCATTGTTGCTGTAAAGAGCGTGTGGCACTGACGCATTCCTGCGCCGAGGCCTCGCACAAAACCCCTTTAGACTGCAGCCCGTCCTGCTGCTGCTCTGCACGCTCGCCATCTGCAGCACTTTCAAAAGACTCATTCAGACCCCTCGCACACTTTCTTACTTGTCATCGGGAAATACTTGACGCATTTAGAGGAGGTTAGATGAAGGATGGACGGAGATTTACATTGGGACAATTCTCCTGATCATTTACGTCCTTTAAAAGCTGTGAGGATCTCCAGTAAACGCAGAAGGCATTGCTTTTTTGGATATAAAGCTGTCAAGCTAAATCAATATAAAATACATATATTATTGCATGTTTGGAAACTGATTTACATACCTTTCTTTGGATTTCAAAGTGTGCATGAGATCAAAATCGATAACTATTTGAACTTTACATGATGCTGTATTGTTTATCGTAAAACTGCTGCATTTGTATGTATCAAACACAAAGATTTACATTCAGACAATCTCCTGATCATTTACTCAATCTCAAGTGCTTTAAAAGCTGTGAGGATTTCCTGTGAATGCTGAAGGAATTGCTAAGCATATGAAGCCAGCATATGATACTGTATTGTTTATTGTAAAACTGCTGTATTTGCATGTAAAAAGCACACAGATTTACATTGGGACATTCTCATGATGAGTTTATTCAATCCCAAGTCTATTAAAAGCTGAGATGATTGACTTCGAGTGAATGCAGAAGGAATTGCTAAGCACCTTTTTTCGCATGTAAAGCTGTTAAGCTAATCAATATAAATACAGTTTTATTGCATGTTTGAAGAACTGAATAGATGTTTTTTTATTTGGCTTTTAATGTCTTCATGAGATCAAAATCAATACATTTTTCTCTTTTTTATATGAAACTATATCGTTTATTCTAAAACTAGGTTTTTTTTTAGCTAGCAAATACAACAAATATTTACATTCGTACAATTCTCATGATCGTTTACTCAATCTCAAGGCCTGTACTAATGACTTCCAGTGAACACAGAAGGAATTGCTTTTGTTGGCATATAAAGCTGTCATATAAAGTCGTCATGAGATCAAAATTGAGAGATTTCTTTTTTTATTTTTACATGAAGTGGTATTATTTGCTGTAAAACTGCAGTATTTGCATGTAAAAACACAAAGATTTACATTGGGACAATTCTCATGATCATTTACTCAATCTCATGTCCTTTAAAAGCTCTAGTAGTGATCGACTTCCAGTGATCACAGAAGGAAGAAGCACATGCTAAGCATATAAAGCTAAATCTAAATCAATATGAAATATATTTTTATTGTATGTTTGAAGAACTGAATTGCAGGTTTTTGATTTGGCTTTTAACTTCTTGAGATCAAAATCTTTAAAAGCTCTAGTAATGATCGACTTCCAGTGATCACAGACAGAAGAAGCATATGCTAAGCATATAAAGCTGTCAAGCTAAATCAGTATAAACTGTGTTTTTTATTGTATGTTTGAAGAACTGAATTACATATTTTCTTTCCTCAAATTAAGTCTTCATGAGATCAAAATCAGATTTTTTTCCGTGATACTGTATTGTTGGATGTAAAACTGCAGTATTTGCATGTAGAAAACACAAAGATTTACATTTGGACAAATCTCATGATTCTTTACTCAATCTTAAGTCTTTTAAAAGCTATAATGCTGTGTTCATTTTATGTTTACCAGCTTCATTTTCACGTCAAATTCGCTTAATTAGTGTGTCAAATTCACTTCAAAATCATGGGTGGGTCTTCTGTTTGTCTGGTCACTCTACTTTCGTTGCTAAATAGCTAACACGGTTTTTATTAAGAGTGTAGCTGTGCTTTATGTGCTTTAGGAAGGCTGAAAAACAGCGTAAATTTGTTCTGTGCCGTGTCTCAGTCCATTATGGCCCGTTACCACTGAGTGGTGCGGTTCGGTTTGGTACGCTTTTATGGCCATTTCCACTGTCCAAAGGTGTACCGTACCACTTTTTCGGCACCCTTTCGAAAGGGTACCAAACATGAGAAAGCGTACCAAAAGGCGGAGCTAGACGCGCAGCTGAACGCTATTGGTTTACAGAGAGGCGTCATTTGCTTGCGCAACAAGCCAGAATGAAAACCAAAAATCCGCCATGTTTAAAATACACAGCCGAAGAGCCGAGAGATTACAGCGGAATTATATATACATATAATAATGAGCCATGGTCGATCTGGGCTCAAACAAACCTTGTCGTCGTCATGATAAACAGCCACAAAGCCATGGAGTAGAGCAGATTTACCCTGTGCCCCGTAGTTTTTTACGAGCCAGTCTGAGATGCGAGCGGTTTCGCTTTATTGCTTGCTTGATGAGCTGTTCTCCTGTGTCGGCAGGAGGATTTCCACTCTGGACACCAACAACAGGCCATACATCATAATCACTCCCAAATTACAGCAAGCTACTAATTGGTTTACGCGGCGCAAATGTCCGCTGAGGTTCAGATTGTCCAACTCAAGCGAATTGCATGCAAGTGCTCAATTTGCGGCGTCTCATTCACGCAAACGAGCCGCAGAATGTCTATTCGTATTGTTTGAGGAACTGAATTACATATTTTCTTTCTTCAAATGAAGTCTTCATGAGATCAAAATCAATACAGGTTTTTTATTTGGTTTTTAACTTCTTGAGATGAAAATCAATAGATTGTTCTCTTGTTTTTACATGATTCTGTATTGTTTATTCTGAAACTGGGTTTTTAACATGCAAAAACAGCAAATAATGGGACAACTCTCTTGATCATTTACTTCGTCTTAAGTCCTTTAAAAGCTGAAACAATTGACTTCCAGTGAACGCAGAAGGAATTGCTTTTTTTATCCACATAATGTCGTCAAATTAAATCAATATAATATATATATATATATTCTTTATTGAATGTTTGAAGAACTGAATTACATGTTTTTTATTTAGCTTTTAACGTCTTTGAGATCAAAATCGATAGATATTTAATTTTTTTTACATGATACAGATTGTTGATTGTAAAACTGCTGATTTTGCATGTAAAAACACCCTCGTAAACATGATCAAGAACATTAATGACAGGTAATGGCGTCTGGACTCAAATGTTTTTACTAAGACATTTAGGAAATGATAATTATGCAGCCAATTCCTGCTTTATATTTATTTTTCAAGTGTGATCAGGTGGTTTTATTAGATATACATTACATATCTGATCATATATAGATATTTTAAATCTAGGTTATTCTCAGGTTTGCCATCAGTTATGCCAAATAGCATTGATAAATGTGTCTCGAATGATAAAGCAATTTGTCAGCAAAACTACTGCTTAAATTGCTCTAAGAAAGCAAAAATATGTCATATAGTAACAAAAAACAAGATTTTTGGTGTCAAATAATCCTTAAACAGGTCGAAAACGAAAATATGTAGCAGCAAGTTCCTATCTTTAATGAGTGATCTGGTCTCATGGCATCTAGCAAACAGTAATGTGTGCTATACCGTGGTTTGAAGTCAGCCTCTCTGACAGCATGCTGCTATCATGACCACGTTTCATTTCATTCATTAAATCCTCAACATATCTAATGTTTTCATTTATAAAAGTAATAAAATGCTGGTGTATAATCACAATAGGTTATAGTAAACATAGTACAACTGCAACTTTAGACAAAGACGCACTGTGAGAGCAGTAACACACACTTTTAGAAGATCTTGAAAGTTCATGCTGGAGTCTGTTTGAGTGTGTGCGTAGGACTCAGACATGCATAGAGTGGGAGTTGTTGGCATGTGCTGCTCATTCATACAGTACTGGGTGTGTTTACGCTATTGCGTGATTTGCAAGGCCCATTTGCATGCTTTTGCATCAGATACGCCACAACCTTTATGCGATTTGCATCTCCGTTTGGAGGAATTCAAAGAAAGCATTTAGGATCTCATGCTGAAGTATCTTGGCATTGATCACCATACTGTAACCTTCCCTCGCCCACACAACAGTCACTTCCTGAGCTCCACAAAGGATACTCATAGCTAAAAAGCACTGTTGATGTGTTGATGGTGTTGTGTTGGACTGGAAATAAAGAGATCACTACACAATAAAGGTAGCACCGTTAACTAGTGGTTTGTTAGCTGCCTATTAGTAAGATGTTGGCTGTTTATTTGTACTTACACTGAGCATGATCTGATTCTACATACCAATATCTAAACCTAAATAGTACCTTAATAACTATTAACTCTTAGGAGTTTGAGATAATGATTTTTTAATAAGATTTGCACCTTGAAATAAAGTGTAACACAAATAAATGATTTAAAAATCAACGTCACGCATTAGAGAGACATTATACAGTGACACTGGCTAATGTTGCTGTGATTTATTTATTTATTTTAACTTTATTTTATGTATAATAGGGTTGGGTTGATAGACAATGGCTTCGCCCATTGCCGATGGTCGATAGACATCATGATGCTGAGCCGGCATCGCGATCCTCCGACCAGTAACCTGCTCACGAAAAATACACACTGAGGCTCTGTTTACACTAAGTGAAGTTTCATAAACTAATTTGGAGAGGAGCACGTGATATGATTGAGCACGTCTGGCCACTCATCTGTAATCAGTAATAATCCAATCAGAGTGATCCTAGTTTACTATAAATGGATCAGTTTCTTCCTACTGCTCTATCTTCGTTTGGAAGAATCCCCCCTTCCACCCCATCTCCTCCTTTTCCTCCCTTTTCTAAAGGGGGAGCTCTCTAGACCTACCTGATCTCGGATCTCCTGATATGCTTATCGACCGGGCGGGAGCCCTGGGCTCAAATATCTCCGAGCTCAGGGTTCTCTCCCGGGACAGCATGCCAAACCTGCTTTATACGCCAAGCATATCTAAGAGGGAACTCTTGAATACATCTTAGTGGCATTTTAGAACGAAAACGATCCACGTCCACACTGGCGTGTCACCTAGCATTCCTGAACGACTCTCCGTCCACACTATACCACTGAAAACACACATCACATGACCACACACAGGCATGCGCTGCAGCATATGCGCACGTCTGAGCTCCAGGGAGTCAGCGAGTGCTTTGAGCACAAAACCCCAGAGAGCAGTGCACATCGGACAGCTTATCGATGTACCGATGGATGGCGTCTCACTATAGTTGTTAAACGTGATATTTAATTAAATTTTGTCTCTATTTAACGACTCTTCTGTCTTTTAAATCTATCAGGTAACGCGTCACAGCGTCAGTACACTGCTTCAATCTTTCGCTTTCACGCTTGTACTTAGTCCTTTTAGTGAACACCTCAGATACTGTTGGTTGGTTCCTGTTGGTTGTGCACCTTTTTTTACCAACATCATTTGTCAACGCAATTATAACGACACTGATCACTCTGCTTATTCATGCCAGAGTCCTGCGGAAAAAGTGATTGACAGGTGGTCATTTGTGTGTAACTTATCTTTATTTATGATTTTGTTATGGGTAAAACAAAGACCATGCTGGTCAGGTAGTTGAAACGGTAGGCTACAAATAATTAATTTGTTATGAATTCATAAATAATAAGTTCACCGCCGCCTACGACGATGATGTCATCGGCTATTGAGATGTTTCACGTTAGACATCGAACGATGCTATATTGGTCAACATCGCCCAACCCTAATACGTATTGTCAGTTTTCCTGAAGTTTGCAAAGGTATCCTAGCAGAGTAACTACCGGTGGAGCAAATCATATGCGTAAAACAAATTTAATTAATTGATCATTTAATTATTTTAGGTTGATCGCTTTGAAAGAAACATTCATTCATCATTTATACTTTGCTTATTTGTTTATATTTGTTATTTTTATATGTCTACATTAGTGTACAGACACAGTCAGACGCACTAGAACAATTAATTCCTGTTCTGTGTGATATCAGTCATCATAATAATAATCATGAGTGATCTTGAGCATCTTTATTATAATACAATAAACTCATAAAAGGCTTATAATGTAAAATCAAAGCTAGTAATCATAATTAGATGCATAAAAGACAGATCCATAAATGAATAATAAATCCCAAGCTATGTAATTTATAAATTTTCCAACCTCAGAAATACCATCGCCTTCCTACTCAATGACTGGGTAGCCCAGGTACACATTGATTCCACAGCTGAGTATCCAAGGTCTATGCAAAGAGGGTCGTTACACAAAGTTTTTTTTTGTGTGTGTGTGTGTAATTGTGCAAACATCCCCTTCAGGTTGTGGTCCATTTGTGGTATTTTTGCAGTCAAATGAAAATCCTGGGACAAATTTGAAATGGAAAATTGAACTCATTTGGCCAAAAATCCGAAACCGCAAATGCTTTTAATGGCTATTTATTATTTTACTCCATAATATTATTGTGTAGACCAGGCACGTCAAACTCAATTCCTGGAGGGCCGCAGCTCTTCACAGTTTAGTTCCAACGTTGCTTCAACACACGTACAATACCTGTAGGTTTCAAACAAAACTGAAGACTCAATGAGTTTGATTGTTAGCTGTGTTTAATTAGGGTTGGAACTAAACTGTGCTGGGCTGCGGCCCTCCAGGAATTGAGTTTGACATCCCTGGTGTAGACCTTTTAAATGTGTGTTAAACTGTTGTATTAAAACTGTGAACTAGTCGAGAGGTATAACCAAGACAGCACAGTTGCTCTATATTGCAAGCAGCAGTAACGAAAGGCCAGTCCCATTATTTGACTAAACTTTGCTTTCGCTAATGAGAGTGTGTGGTTCATACCTGTATACGTTATGCGTTTGTGAACGGAATATTCAAAGAGCTTAATATTAAGCTTTTTTTATCTTTGATCGCACTGCTGCTCTTGCTTTTTGGTTGACCCGGCAAGAAATTGGTCTTCGTATGGTGCAGTGAACGCATGGGTTTCATAGCTCAGTGCTTTCTGCATCTGGTGTGAAAGGAACTACATATTGCTCAGTGATATTGGCTGGACAAAGTAAAACCAGTGCATTGAATGATGTGTGGCTCAGCATAACCTTATTCTTGGACTTATATTTAGGGTCATATTTCCCTTTTGGCCATAAACTGAAAATAACATGTTTAAAATGAGTATATTTGCTTTAATTTAGAATTTTTGGCGGGAAAAACTGTGGTACATCCCTAGTTTTTGCTGTAGAATCTTTACAAATGTTCAGTAAATTCTATGGAATAAGGGTACCCCCTTATATTTTAAGGGAAGAAGGATGTTACGTTTTATGTAATGTTTTACCAGCTGTAATAAAGAAATAAATACAGAAATAAACATTCAACCGCAGCCATTCATGGACCAAAAATAACATGTCCTAGGGCTGGTACTCTTTCATCTCTATCAATACTCCTCTTTTTATGCTTTCATGCTCCTCATGTTAAATCTATCATCATTCCTTCAGCTTTGTCCCTGATTTATCAGGGGCTGCCGCAGTGGAATGAACCACCAACTACTGCAGCATATGTTTTACACAGCGGATGCTCTTCCAGCCGCAACCCAGCAATGGGAAACTCATGTTAAGTAGTGAGTGATTAATATGATGAGAATTAATCAGTTCATCATCATCATCATCTTCAGCATCAGATTGCTTTATAAGCGTAGTTTACTCCAAAAATCATTTATCCTTTCTTGTTCTGCTGAGATAAAAGACCATATTTTGAGGAATGTTTATAACAGACAGTTTATGATCCTACTGACTTCCATAGTTCATAAAAACAACAGGCTTTACATATTGAAATGTGCAATAGGTGATTCTCCAAACCAAGAAATGGCCGTCAATCAGAATATTTGGTCTGAATGTTCAGGCACACTGTGCAGAAATAGCCAGAATAACAGGCATGGTTTGTTATTCTAGTACTGTTATTAACTGTACTAGCATTTTTCTCTCTGGTGACTGACACATGATATATTGTCGAAATGTTGTCTGTTTGTCTGGTCTGTCTGCGTTCATGCTTTCACAAGGTGTGGCTTTGGATGGTGATTTCCAGGGAGGTTGGGACTTATACTTCCAGTACTATACACTTTCCAGCTTTTCCAAGATGTCCTACTGCATCTTTAGCTAGATTTCTGAAATCAAATCTGAAATCAATTTAAGTAACAAGTATTTTTAATGTCTACATTAATGTACAGACACAGTCAAGCATACACACATGCACTAGAACAATTTAATTCCTGTCCAGTGTCTGCTTTTTTCTTTAATTGTCATAAGTAATATACTTGATCTTGGTTGTACTCCTCATGTATTTGTGTTTAGTATGCTAAATGTTTTGGTATGGTTTATTTCAGTTTATTCAACACTCATGTGAGATAAGTGTGATGCTAATTGAAATATGGTGTTTAAATAAATGCTCATTGTACCTTACTATCAAAGCAGTGCTACTGTTTATTTAAGATTCACACAGCTGACATTAATCATCATAATAATCAATAATCATGAGTGATATGAGCATCATTAATATAATACAATAAAAATGCATCAGAGGCTTATAATGGGAAATCAAGATGAGTAATCATGAATTATGAAAAAGGATTGATTTAAATGATTAAGAAATCCCAAACAATGTAATTTATGAATTTACAACCTCAGAGACGTGTCATCGCCTTCCTCCTCAAAGACTGGGTAGCCCAGGTACACATTAATCCCACGGCTGAGCTTTCAAAGTCTCTGCAAAGAGCGTCTCTCCATCTTTAGGGTTAAAATTTGGGTGCTGGTGAAAGATCAGCTCTCCAATTAAGAGAGAGAGAGAGAGAGAGAGAGAGAGAGAGAGTAAGGGGCTGCTTTACACCTGGTCACTTCATATGTTTTTCTGATTTGTGAAAACAGTTTCATTTACAGTTTAGCAGATAAATGCGTCTCTGTTTAACATGTTTGAATTAGATTTCTAAATCTCGTGCTATATGCAAATGTAAAAAGGTTACACCGACTATAATGACAGATACACACCTCATGATGGGATTGTGAAAGCTTTCAATTCATCATGTGATTCCTACTAGAAAGCACCTCCTTTGTAATAGTTTTATTTTCCAGCATGATAATAATCCCAAACACACTGCTAATGTAATCAAATCATATTTGGAGAGAAAAACAGCTGATGAAATCTAGACAGTCATGAAATGGCCTCCACAGAGTCCAGACCTGAATGTTATATACAGTATGTATAGGTCGGGGGTCGGCAACCCGCGGCTCTAGAGCCGCATGTGGCTCTTTAGCGCTGCCTAGAGGCTCCCTGGAGCTTTTTCAAGAATGTTTGAAAATGGAAAAAGATTGGGGAGGGAAATATATTTTTTGTTTTAATATAGTTTCTGTAGGAGGACAAACATGACACAAACATTCTTAACGTTTTCTAATGCTGTAAAAGGTGTAGAATAAATATTAAATTTCAACATTTTTGTCAATGAAGATTTGCGTCATAGCCTGCGACACACGTTTCTATCAGCAGGGCGGGATGCCAGGCAGGTGGCTGTTGTAAACAAACCGGCGGCTGAGTGATGGGTCATGGATCCCAAAGGGAAGAAGAGAAAAATAACTGAGGAGAACAGAGGATGCTGCTGCGTTTTACCCTTGCACTGACTTGCTTGGCATTTGCACAGAAATCAAACTTAAACTGTATTAATTTGATTGTATATACTTTATCTTTTCAAAAGGCTGCTGTTTTATTTTTATAAATGCAGGCTGCGTTTTATTGCACTCTGTTTGTTGCCCCGATGAGGGCCACGTTATGCACGTTCCATTTTGTTGTTGTTTTTTCGAATCCTCAAAATAAAATTGACATCAAAAATCGGATTTCTTTATTGCATTTCTTTAATTTCATCAAAGCAATGAAACATGGTTCATTAATATTGTAATGAAGTTAAATTCGAGGCGGCATCGTACAACTGAGTAGTCATGTGGTGCTTCATTCTCTACAGGATGCGCTGCAGGGAAAATAAACATTTAATCATGAAGGCTCATTATGTATTTGTAGCCAACTTAGTCATTTTGATAGCAGGCTAATATAGATATATAAAGCATGTGTTGCCTTCATTATAAGGCTTTTAATTTTTTGCGGCTCCAGACATACTTGTTTTTTGTTTTTTTGGTCCAATATGGCTCTTTCAATATTTTGGGTTGCCGACCCCTGGTATAGGTATAGGCAGTATGGGATTTACTAGGAAAGAAAAATAAAGGTAGAACAGGCTAAATCTAAGGACGAACTCTTAGAAATGCTGATAGACATTAAATAGCACATCATTTCCTAGACTGCAGTTCTGCACAGGAAGTTATGCCAGAGGAGAAATGGTCATTCCCAGCTAAGCCTAATTTCTCTCAAGGTTTTTTTTTCTTTCACTTTCGTCAATTGGTGAAGCTTGTTCCTCCACTGTCGCCACTGGCTTGCTTGTTTTGGGACTTGTGGAGCTGCGCATGGATGAATTTGCTCTTCAGTGTTTGGACTTTCAGCTGTGAAAATTAAACCACACTGAACTGAAAACTGGACTGACACAGTTTCAGTTCACTAGATCTTCTATGTGAAGCTGCTTTGACACAATCTACATTGTAAACGCGCTACAGAAATAAAGGTGAATTGAATTTCCAAAAAGACGCAACAAATAAGTTCAAGCTGTTGCTTGGTGCTTAAGATCTCACGTTAATCCTAGACTTTTGATGCTAGTCTTTAATTCCAACAGTAATTTTGTTCTGAATATTGTGTACATATTTCCCATATGTTCTGTTTGTATATTAAAGGTATAGCCAAAAGTAATGACCCTGCACTTGTTCCATACCTTTCAGATAGATTTGTGCAAAAGTCTTGAATATATTTATTTTTTGCTCTCATAACCTTTTAGCTTTTATTTGTGACCATTAGCTTGACCGTGTTTGTGTTTGCAGGCAACATTTCCCTGTTAACGCCGTCCAGCTACAGCCCAGCCAACAAGATCACACTAGGAACGGTCAATTCAAATGTGGGAGCCCAGATGGTGAGTGTCATCGCACCCGTACACAAACAACACAAGTCATTAAATACATGTCAACAAGCATTTCATAATCCGCACAGATTCAATTAAGACCAGCAGACTCCAGGTTGACTCAAATGGTCTCAAAGCAAGCAAAACAAATACATTCATCGAGATGTTTGCAGATTCATCACATTTATCATTCATTTCATGAACTGTTTGGTTTATTTTGGAATGGTTTAAAATGATTCAGAGCAAGTTTAAGAAGTAAAATGCACTAAATCTGGTGAGTGCAGTGAAAAATAAAGTAACACTTTAGTAAATTTAGTAATATTTAATTTGTTTAATTACAGCCTATGTGCATTGTTTACTAAATGTAGTAAATCTAATGAATCCTTTTTGCAAGTGTGTAGTAACGTGCTGGAATTAATCTCATGTGGCGTTTCTATAATTACTCTGGTAACACAACGTTACTGTAGTTTTCTACAATTACAGGGTGTTTTATACTAATTCATCACAGTTTACTGTAATAAAACTGCAGTATTTAATTCAGTTTAATCAGTTATGACTGTAGTTAATCCATCATTCATTAGGAAAAAGAATTGTAAATACTGTATCGTGTATGGTTTAATAGACTTTACACTATAGTAGTTGCTATAAATGAGTATTTTTTTCATGTTTGAAGCGTGACAAGTGTTCAGATCTTTAAATCACTTTAAACATCAATTCTGACTATTAACTAGTGGCTTATTACCTGTGTATTATTAAGATATTTGCTGTTTGTTAGTACTTCTAAAGTACATATATGATTTAATTCTACATCCCTAACCATACCCAATATCTAAATGAACTACTACCTTATTAACTATTAATACACTACAAATTAGGAGTTTATAGAGGCAAAGTCGAGGGTATTTTAACACAGAATTGCACCCTTAAATAATAATTATTTTATAATCATTAAAAAAAAGTATTTATTTTTATGCTATGCTATAAAGCAGGGGGGTTCTTAATCTCAGTCATGGAGGTCTGGTGTCCTGCTGATTTTTAAAGCTGATCAAGCTCTCACTAGGCTTTCTAGAAACATCCGTGCAGGTGTGTTGAGGCAAGTTGGAGGTAAAATCTACATGACACCAGACCTCCAGGACTGAGTTTGAGAACTCCTGCTATAAAGAGACTTTGCTATAGACATAAATATGTACTGTGTTTGTTTTCATGAAAAGCAAAAATGTGTCTAATGTACAATAGTTCTGCTAATAATGTTTTAAATTGCTTTAATCTGTGAACTGATTCATAAAACGATTTGAATCATAAATAAGTGATTCATCAAAATAATCTTTATTCTGTTCAAGTGGTATTCTGAATCTCTCTCTCTCTTTGACACTAATATTTTTGATAAAATGCAAACATATTTCATTTAAAATGTAATTTGTAATTGTTTTAATTATTATAAATTTTTTTTGTTGCAATAATTCATTTGAATTTATATAAACAGTGAGAGAAATGAGTATTGAACACGTCAGCATTTTTCTCAGAAAACATTTCTAAAGGTGCCGTTGACTTGAAAATTCCACCGGATGTTGATAACAAGCATATGAAAAGAAAACAAGTCTAATTAGTTTACAAATTAAGTGATGCATAATAAAATCAAATGACACAGGGGAAAAGTACTGAACACATGAAGAAAGGGAGGTGTAGAAAGGCAGTGAAGGGCCAGACAGTAGCTGAAATCTCTCAGTAGTTCTTCAGCAACCCTCTGCCCTTCCTCAGTGTAAATGAATATCAGCTGCTTCAGTCCAACATCCACATTAGCAGCATGATGAAGATGAAACCAGGGTGGACATTTCAGCAAGACAATGATCCAAAACACAGCCAAGGAGACTCTTAATGACGACTCTCATGTGGAGAATGAAGTCACATGCATTGCTTATGTGTCAGTTTTTGCACAGACAGAGTGTCAAAATCTTGATGGTTCTGTGGGTCTCGTCTATCAAATCTGATCTTTGTTCTATTTTCTTTTGGATTCGGGTCAGGTGATTGGCTGGGCCATTCTACAGCTTGATTTTCTTTCTCTGAAAGCATTTGAGAGTTTCCTTGGCTGTGTTTTGGCTTAATGTCTTGCTGAAATGTGTGTATAATTATGTATGTCTGTTTAATAAAACTTTATTTAAATACACCATATATATATATATATATAACTGAGTTGAAATAAACTGATAAAATATTAATTTTCAAAAGGGGGTATACTCATTTATGAGGAGCACTAGTATATATTGCACTTATTGTAAATATAATCTGAGGCATTTCTACTTGACCATTCAAATTCTGTTCACCCAAATGTGTAAAATGTAATATTTATTAAAAAAAAAAAAAAAAAAAATCCATATAAATCAGTTTATTAATTTATATGATTGATTTATACCATTTCACTTATGCTTGTTCACATTTTCTTCATATTCTGTGACTAATGTATTGCTCATTGTTAGTATTTTACAATTATCATACTGTATGTGTCCATCTTATTTGAATATTTGTCCTGTAATTCCTGCAGTAGCCACTAGTGGGCGGTGACGTCCTTGAAAAACAGTGATTTACTGACGCCAGTGAGTGTGTGTTTGTGTGTGTGTGCGTGTGCAGTAGATCACTGAAGGGTCTGGAAAGAGGAGGGTGTTTGTGTGGCTGAGCAAAAGAGTGAAATGCTGATAAGATGCAATCACACACACTAGAGTTTAAAGGGAGAAAAAAACACTGCTGCCAATGGTGGAAGGTTGATGAGTTCAGAGGTAATGGCCAAACTTTAAAGGGACAGTTCACCCAAAAATGAACATTTACTCTCCCTCAAGTAGTTCCTGAAAGAACAAAACTGTATGGAAACTGTTGAAATCCATCGCAGGAAATGCAAATACTATGGAAGTCAGTGTTTTCAAATTAATATATATACGCCCGAAAAGACTAGATACAACCATTTTCAATGGGTTACATTATATTCCATATTCAAAATATTAATATTCATACATAAGTAATGACAACATATTTCAGGCATAGTTTTATTTTAAATTAAATGATCTGAAATGAAAAGTGATCCCTTACTGTACTTTTTCAGTGGAAAGAAAGTGTAGCTTTAATTGCAAATAACTCATTACACCCAACACTGAATATAACCAGTAATAAAGCAATCAATATTTGAGTGTGTTTTTGTATTTTGAGCCTTAAATAGAGTCTTTGCACGTGTTATCAAATGATTCTAGTTTTAAATATACTAGATTTTTTTTTGATGTATAACCTTAGTTGAATTGAATGGCATTTTAGTTGGTGTCTTTGGTAAATCATGATACAGGGTGGTCTAAAAAAGTATTAAAGTTGATAAATCAATGTAGAGAAATTTAAGGCCCTTATAAAAAGTATTAAAATGTCTTAAATTCAATTTTGCAAGGTATTAAATTTTGTATTATTTTTGATTATGCATTGTATAGTTATATTCTAAAGTTTGCCTGAATTAGATCTGCGACTATCAGGATGCTGTTTAGTTTATGAAATCAATGAAGTCCTGCTAGATTTCACATCCGGCTGCTTTGTTCACTGCAGTAATCAACGCAGCACCATTATTTCTGCAGCTCTATAGGCGCCAACTTGCTGAATTAGCTAAATTTAATAGATTTTTATTGAGTAGATTAATAATGTTTTAGTTTTGTATTAGTTTCTTTTATTAATATTTAATAAATATACTGTAAGTTAAAATCTCGCCAGTGTTTCCGGTTAACCTAAAGTGGTTTTAAGGTCTTAAAATGTATGGAAAGAGTCTTTTAAAAAGGTCTTAAAAGGTATTGAACTTCACTCTCTGATTCCTGTATATTCTCTGGGATAGTTCTGGCTGATACTCGGTATTATTTTCTCAGAAAAGAAATATATTAAAACATCACACATTACAGGTCTGTTTGCGACCTGTTTTTCCCAGCAATCGCAGTAGTACTGTCTAGGAAACCTGTTAGGAAACAGCCATTATTTTATCAGAAATGCTAACATTTACCAGACAATAGCTACGTTTCCATCCACATATTTTTTATGTGCATTTTGTATGAAAACATATGTGCATAACTGACACGGAAAAACGTTTTATTCGATAAGAAAAGATGCGCATAAAAAACAATAGAAACACTTTTACTGAACAAATTCCAGTATGTGCGTTGAAAAAGTCATGTGATTTTGTTATAGGAGATCATGTGATGATGAAAATGTGTGCGACTCATATGCATCTGATATCCTTTGTCTGATAACGTTCAGTTTATTTTTATTTATTCATTTTATTGCTGCTTTTTCAGGTTACTTATTTAAAATGAGCTGAATCAACACAAATCTTGAGGTTTTTTTGGGGGGTGGGGGTGGTTAACTTAATTGTTTTCACAAATTTAAGTGGATTGAACATAGAACAATTAAGTTAGCTTATCTGATTTTGTGTTGAGACAGCATAAAGGAATTGTTTGGAACCCTGCAGTTTTTACAGTGCATACTCTTTTCTACATACTTTACGGGTTTCCACATACTAATTATATTTTCGAATACTATTTAGGACTCTATTTAGGATTCAATTCACCTCGTCTTTAATTCTGCAGCGCTTTTACAATGTAGATTGTGTCAAAGCAGCTTAACATAGTAGTTATAGTGTGTGAATTGGGATCCAGCACCTGGCCGGAGTTTTCAGAAAGTTTCAGTCACCTGATACGACGTTTTCATGTGGACGAATTGCCATAGCACAGATTGAAAATACCCATGTTGGTGTGGACTGCATGAGACGAGAGGCCCTCTTCAGCTTAGTTAGAGGAGAACAGAACGCCACTGTTTGCCAGCACCTCCGCTAATGAGTTTATTAACGAGTGGATGGCATTGAGACCCTCGTTAAGACCCCATTCGCTCGTTAGAGAGATGTGTGGCTTGTTGCTTATATACTGGCTCTTTTTCAGCTCAACAGATCTGGCACAATCACATCCTGCACACTCAGTGTCACCTGCGTATCATTTAACAGCGTGTCAGAGAACCAGACACCGCGGTGAGAGTGATGCGGAGATTGCTTCCTGCTTACTGCACACTTCACGCTGCATACGTATTCACAAAAAAAAGGATACATATTTGCTGTATGCTCCAAATAAGCCTGAAGGAAAATTAAAACAGGATGAACAACTGTAAATCAATCAATAGATATTGGAAATTTTGCCTTGATTACTTGTATAAAAAGTTACAAACTAAATTAGCTAAAGCTTTAATTAAAATATGAATTATTTAGGCTGTTAATAAATAACAAAAACAACATAAAACAACAAACACAACAATTAAAGGAGTAGTTCACCCCAAAAACTTTACATTTATTCACCCTATACTTGTTCCAAACCTGTTTGAAAAATCATTCTCCCCCCCAAATTTTTATATATATATATATATAATACATACATACATACATACATACAGTGCATCCGAAAAGTATTCATAGCGCTTCACTTTGTCCACTTTTTATGTTATATCCTTATTCCAAAATGGATTAAATTCAGGACATTCACTGAGTTGTTGAGATGCCACTTCGGTGACATTTTGGCAGTGTGTTTTGGGTCTTTGTCCTGCCGGAAGATGAACTGTCGCCCCAGTCTGAGGTCAAGAGCACTCTGAAGCAGGTTTCATTCAGGATGTCTCTGTACATTGCTGCATTCATCTTTCCCTCTATCCTGACTAGTCTTCCAGTTCCTGTAGCTGAAAAACATCCCCATGCTTCACTGTAGGGATGGTATTAGCCTGGTGATGAGCAATGCCTAGTTTTCTCCAAACGTAACGCCTGTCATTCACGCCAAAGAGTTCAATTTTAGTCTCATCAGACCAGAGAGTTTAGTTTCTGATGGTCTGAGAGTCCTTCAGATACCTTTTGGCAAATTCCAGGCGGGGAGTGGCTTCCATCTGGCCACTCTACCATACAGGCCTGATTGGTGGATTGCTGCACAGATGGTTGTCCTTCTGTAAGGTTCTCCTCTCTCCACAGAAGAATGCTGGAGCTCAGACAGAGTGACCATCGGGTTATTGATCACCTCCCTGACTAAGACCCTTCTCCCCTGATCACTCAGCTTAGATGGCCGGCCAGCTCTAGGAAGAGTCCTGGTGGTTCCAAACATCTTCCACTATAGGGATGATGGAGGCCGCTGTGCTCATTGGAACTTTCAGAGCTGCAGAAATTTTTTGTAACCTTCCCCAGCCTTGTGCCTCGAGATAATCCTGTCTCAGAGGTCTACAGACAATTCCTTTGTCTTCATGCTTGGTTTGTGCTTTGACATGCACTGTCAACCCTGGGACCTTATATAGACAGGTGTATGCCTTTTCAAATGTCCAATGAACTGTATTTACCACAGGTGAACTCCAATTAAGCTGCTTTATGGGTGATTGTGTGTAGAACTTTGAGGAAATAAAATAATTTAATCCATTTTGGAATAAGGCTGTAACATAAAGAAATGTGGAAAAAGTGAAGCGCTGTGAATACTTTCCGGATGCACTGTATGTCAAAAATAGGCGATCCTGGTCATTTCCTTTAACCAAATGTACCTACATTGCCCAGAACACGTACTCCACACTGCTGAAATTGTAGTGTGGAAGCACTACAGTGTCTTTCTGCATAAATCCAGAGGGCCAGGAGGAGGATCAGTGGTGTGTAGCGCACCGGTGATGGATGAGGATGTCCTTGCTGTGCTGTTCTGGGCTGCAGGAGGAGGTTTTGCTCTCCCCGGGGGCTGCAGCACTCGCTCTCTGTGAGAGATTCAGGTTAACAGAGAAGAAGAAGAAGAGAGAGAAATAAAATCCAGGATGCCCTCATATACACCAGCACTGCTCATGTGGAGCATAACAGCGCAATGAAAAGAGTTGTGTTGCACCTGGAGTATCTGTTCGCTTTCCCATCAATCTCAATGGCAGTTGAGAGGGAGAGAGAGAGAGAGTCTGACGTTTCATAGTAATGATGCAGTTTCAAGATCTGCCAGCAGGGGCTGACTTCCAAACAAGCAATAAACTTTCTCAATATAGCACAAGTGACACTTTCTACATGTCTTGACTTGTCGCAAAACAGTTCAGTTATAATTTGCATAACCCTAAACTGCTCTGTTTTTGTGTTATTTACATCTGCAGATTTTAAGCACACCGCAGAGAGTCCCTCACTCTGGAAATATCCTCATCGGCAGCCCATTTACGCCCCACACAACGCCGGTTGCCATGGTTACTCAGGCACACCCACCCGAAGGCAACGAGTGGACCCCGGGGTGAGCAGCACACACCCATGATTTTAATGTTTGAAAGTTAATGATGGATTACTGGCTTCATGTTGAGGCTTTTGAAACTGGTAGGTGTTTATTAAGGTTTATTGATGGATGCTTTAAATCAGGGGTGGGCAAGCTCGGTCCTGGAGGGCCGGTGTCCTGCACAGTCTAGCTCCAACTTTAATCAAACACACCTGCTTATAGATTTCTAGTGATCTTGAAGACACTGATTAACATGTTCAGGTGTGTTTGATTAGTGTTGGAGCAAAACTGTGCAGGACACCGGCCCTCCAGGACAGAGTTTGCCGACCCCTGCTTTAAATGATCATAAAATACAAAACTACAACACAAGAGGTGTTTATCTCGCATAATAGACCAGTTATATCCAGGTTTTCCACTGTTTTTTTTTATCTACAACGTGGATTTGCAAGTAAACTTTGTCTACATTTGCTGTCTGCAAGCTGTTTCCATCCAAGTAGTCTTTTATTGATGAACTGGTGTGCGTGATGATGCGATACAGGACTTTGTTTATATCACAAACTATTCTCAACCCACACTTCCTCCGAATTAAACACAGAGGTGGTTTAAGCTTTGCAACTGTATAGGTTAGCCTACCGTTCAACATGCGTTACCAATAATTTGCCATGTCAAACCGTATGTGAAAGTATGTGTGAAAGCCCCTTCTTTCTACAAAACGTATCAAATTTCAAGTATCAATAAAGTTTATTGGCATTTGCTTAATTGAATCATTTATTAGCATCTGTTTATTAGCATCTGTAAATGATTTCCATGTGCTAAACTCATACTTGGCAACACTCCTGTTTTTATCCCGGGAGTTTCTTGTATTTCACACCCATCTCCCGCCCTTCTACCAATCTGCTATTTCTCCAAGGAAACTCTAGTAATTTGTATGGCTCAATCTAGTTTTTAAAAATCACTTTTTGTCAATGTACAGTTGCCAGATCTTGCATGAAGCTCATCACCTCACACAATTGACGACATATTCAAATCTCTAAGCATTTTCAACCTCAACCTGGCAGCATACGTTACAACCCAGTTGTGCTAGATGTACAGTATGGTTGACAGTAGATAGTAGACACACACATTTGATGTCTAAATGAATGACTATTATAAGTGATGCCAATATCTTTAATTCAATTGGGTATTAGTATTAAGTTGATCATTTTAAAACCTCAAGTTTGGAAACGGAGAACAAACATTGCAAACTTTTAAAGGTAACAATTCAGAATTCAATGAATACCTTGTATTTATGCCAAGCTATTGCTTTTGATTGAGATATGGCAGTGTTTATATTGTAATACGTTTGATATGGTTATAAGAGGGCATGTTTTATTTGCTGGGGAGCATGTCTAGTGTTATGCCAAGCAGATATCGTAATAGTTATTATCAGTGTTTTGGTTTCAAAATACTCTAAATAAATGTGATTTTATTCAATATTTACCATATATATTTGTAACTTACCGGTCCTACTGCACCCAACCTGCTCTGAACCTGATCATCGACAATTCTTTGAATGGGAGTTGGTTGCTCTAACAAGGAGGCTAAAGACCATGGCCTCTAGAGTTGCTCGCTAGAGCACCTTTTAGGGTCAGAGGAGTAAAGTTTACCTGCATAGCATCTCGCTAGCTGGTCTCTGTTACACTTACCCCCTTAAACCTCACTGTCATCCAGGACGAGCCCCCATGTGTAACCCCACGGTCCTACTGCACCCAACCCGGTCGGAGATGGGATTGAACCGGCGATTCTTTGTATGGAAGTCGATTACTCTAACAAGGAGTCTAAAAGACCATGGCCTCTAGAGTCGCTCGGTAGAGCATCAAGATCAGAAGAGTGAGGTTTACCTGCATAGCACTTCGCTAGCTGGCCTCTGTTACACTCCCCCCCCCTAAACCTCACTCCTATCCCGGACGAGCCCCCATGTGTAATCCACCAATCCTACTGCACCCAACCTGGTCTGAGCTGGGATCAAACTAGCGATTCTTTGTATGGAAGTTGGTTGCTTTAACAAGGAGGCTAAAGACCATGCCCTCAAGAATCTGTCGCTAGAGCACCTTTTGAGGTCAGAGGAGTGAGGTTTACCTGAATAGCACTTCGCTAGCTGGCCTCTGTTACACATTATTCAGCAATTATTAAGAAATATAGTTTGGACTGGAATTATTTAACCCTTGTGTGCTCTTGGGGATGTTTTCACTCACTCAGGGGTGACTTTGAGGCTTAATTTTGGCCACAACTTTCTCTGTGTTTCAGCAAATAGAATGACTCAACATAACACTGGGCAAATTTACTACTCTTTCATTATGTTTGTGGCTGTTTTTGCCCCATTTTGCCCTTCCATTATAATGACCTTTTTTTTTATTTCAAAGCCATGACACCATTTTATCACGTATTCTTGATTGTTGGTGGTTTTCCCTGTCATGTGTAAAAGTGTGTGAGAGAGAAAAATAAGCACCTAAGCTCTGAAAATATAGTAAGTGTATTTCTGCACGCACCATTATCTGCTGTTTTACTCAATAGAACTCCATATACAAACCAGAAACTTTTTTGCACAGGCCTATCTAAAGGCTTAATGCTTCCAGCTGACGATCAACAGTAAAAATGACAAATTTTACCTCCCGAACAGGGAAAACCAACAACATGATTATATGGTGTCATGGCTTTTAATGTGGTTATAATGGAGGTCAATGGGGCACAAGGGTTAAACACCTGTGTGCTTCTATGCTCATATATCCTCGAATACTTAACATGTTTTCATTCCACTTCTTAATTTATGACAATTATTTTTGAGGTAAAAAATAAAGTACCAAACCCTCTTTTAGTCATCTCAACTTGGTGTATTTGTTGACTAACTGCAGCCTTCTCTTTATAGGAACAAAAAAAGGACGCACGACTACATCGACTCCTATTACTCAGACAGGTGGGCATCTGTTTACAAAAGAAATCCCTGTTTTAGGCTAAATCACAGGTGTCAAACTCAGCTCCTGGAGGGCCGCAGCTCTGCACAGTTTAGTTCCAACCCTAATTAAACACACCTGATCAAACTAATTGAGTCCTTCAGTTTTGTTTGAAACCTACAGGTATTGTAAGTGTGTTGAAGCAACGTTGGAACTAAACTGTGCAGAGCTGTGGAACCTCCAGGAACTGGATTTGACACCTGTGGGTTAAATCGAACATATTTAATACAATCTTTCTGGATTATTTTCTATCAAACATTGAATCCATCATTGCAAATTGGATGTAAGGCCATGTCCACATGTGCACGTGCGATTTCGCAGGTCAGAGTTCACCACAAACTTGTCGCACGAGGTTGCATTTCCGGACGCATTCGCGTGCGGAGAATGCAAGTCTATGGGGAGTAAAGTGCAGCATGACCGCAGCTTAATTCAGTGGTAAAAGCAATGATTTGGTGCCACCTAGTGGCAATTTAATTACTTTAATTTTTACCTCATTAGCGTCTTCAACATTTCATGTGAACCCAGCCGTATTGGCCAATCAGAAAGCAGACAGCGCACGTTGACATAATGAAGTGAAAACTCTTGTTATAGCTGAGGTGCTCAGCCCTCTTCCTGGAGATCGACCTTCCTGCTGATTTCAGTTGCAACCCATATCAAACACACCTGCCTGTGATTATCAAGTGCTGTACAGGTCCTGATTATTTGGTTCAGGTGTGTTTGATCAGGGTTGGAGATCTCTGGGAATAGGGTTGAGCATCCCTAAGTTATAGTGTCCACACAACCACACTGTACGCAGAGTTTTGGAAAATCTTCACCCTGGCCAGAGTCCTCGAGTCCTCGAAAGTTTTGGTTTCACTCACTCTATACTGTGTTTTCGTGTGGAAAAACAGTGAAAGCATGTTAAATATTTATTTATTTATTTTTAAATACCTGTGTTCATGTGGACAGGCCCTTAATCTGATGACATTTCTGCAAATCTTGAAAGTAATCAAAAGTGTGTGTTTTTCAGGGACGGCCTGTGTTCGAGTGACTCTTCATCCAGGTAAATGATGCGACATGAGGAACACGCATTCACTGGGAATCATTTACACTGGGACATGATATGGGAAAAATTGAATATTGCAATGTTTTATTGTTCTGCGATTTAAATATTGCTGTATGAATACAGTTTCACAGGATGAATAGCTCTGTTTGGCAGTTTTCAGGTTCATTATTAACAATGCCAAAGCTTTTTTTTGCTTTGCATTGTCTTGTTTCTAGTCCAAGTATCGGATCAACTCTTAGATCAAGTAAGCGTATCGTATTATTTTCACCTTCAGAAGAAGATAAGGCAAATAGCAAAGGGAAATAAAAAATGCATGTAAAACAGCTTGAGCCTTAGGAGGTTAAAGGGTCATAAACACCTCAACTCGGGTTTCTGAGATTTTAGGAACAAAAAATGAGTGTGTTGTTTTCACACTCAAGTGGTTGAATCAGGGATATTGAAGCCTTATGCTGTGTTCACGCCAGATGCTGTACGTGCAGATAAATCATGATATTTGTGTGTAAATAGATGCGTGAACATTTTATTCGCTTCATTCGCGCGTCAAATTCACTTCACAATAGACGCAGATTCGTGTCATGGGCGGGGCTTCTGTCTGCCCGGTGACTCTAGCTTCGTTGCTAAATGGCTAACATGGATTTAATTGAGAGAATAGCTGTGCATCGATTCGTTTGGAGCCGTGTCTCTTCCAGTATGGGCCACTGACAGTTGACCCCCACTTTACCCCATCACACACACTCCCCTACTGTCTTTACACAGTTTTTCACACACATTTATGTAGCATTTTTTTTAAATAATAATACATTTAATAAATAATAATAATAATAAAAATTTAAAATTCTAGGGTAGACTTGAACTGAAATACGAGAGTTTCACGACCCTTAAAACGGATTACCCATAAGACAGTTGTGCTCCGTATGTGTGAAAGAGTGACAAAAGCGAGCCGTTCATGAATCTCTGTGGATTTATGAGGCTCAGATGTTGCACAGGACCGTGAAGGATCACAGCTGCTCGCCCAGTTGTGTTTCAAAACCCAATGCGTTTCTCTGTTCACATACGAGCACACTCGCAAAGCTCTCCTTCAGCTGCTTTTCTGTGTTAATTGAACATTATTAATGGCATGGAGGCATCTGCGCTCGACTGGGTCACTAGTGTTGATGACGAATCAGAGCAGGAATCGTACGTCGTGTCAGTTGTCGGACCACTGTGTGGTTTTATTCTCCACATCGATATAATGTGTGGCTTTAGTGTTTGTTTAGCAGCTAATCATTTCTGTAAATACACCTAAATATATTAGATGCTGTTATTTGTGTGTGTTTTTCACTTTTGAATCAGTCTCAAGCAATCACGACCATGAGAGATCATTTCAGTGCGGGTAAATGACACAGGCATATCTGATAGCTTATATTTACATGTTAACTACCTTTAGCTTTGTGCTTTTATGTGTGTGTTTTGGTGGTTTACAAGGACAATTTTTTGTATAACGACATGGGGATTACCTAGTTGTACTATTTAAGGTGGTTTATGAGGACATATCTGATGTCTTTGTAATTTAAAATGCTTAAAAATCATACTTAAGAGTCTTTCAAATTATGTCTCAGGTTTCCTGTGAGGGTTGGTTGAGGGGTAAGGTTGAGAAGGGCATATTAGAGGTTTTTAATGTATAAAATACATTACACCTATGGAGAGTCCCTGTAAACTACTAATACCAACATATGTGTGTGTGTGTGTCTATATAATATTTAAAATCCTCTAACGCAAGCCAATTCATTGATTATCATGCTTGTATCCCACTTTTGAATCAGTCTCAAGCACGCACAACCGTGAGAGAAATCACTGGGTGTGGGTGTGTAAATGACACAGGCATATCTAATAGCTCATATTTACATGTTAATTACCTTTTGCAAATGTTTTGAGCATATTGCAACATTTCTGTAAATAATCCTTAGTATATTAGATTTAATGTTTAGCTTTGTGCTTTTATGTGTGTGTTTTGGTGGTCTACAAGGACAGTTTTTTGTATAATGACATGGGGATTACCTGGTTGTACTTTTAAGGAGGTTTATGAGGACATTTATGATGTCTTTGTAAGTTTAAATGCTTAAAAATCATACTTAAGAGTCTTTTTACTTTCCACTTTTGCCTCAGGTTTCCTGTGAGGGTTGTATTAGGGGTAAGGTTGGGGAGGGCATCTAATTAGAGGGTTATAATGTATCAAATACATTACACCTATAGAGAGTAAATCACCAGTATCAACGTGTGTGTGTGTGTGTTTGTGTGTGTGTGTGTGTGTGTGTGTCTATAAATAATATTTAAATTCCTCTAACACAAGCCAATTTATTGATTATCATGCTTGTATCCCACTTTTGAATCGGTCTCAAGCATGCACGACTGCGAGAGAAATCATTGCTTTGCCTGTAAATGACACGGGCATATCTAATAGCTCATATTTACATCATAACTACCTTTTTGCAGATACTTTTGAGCGAAATTCCACACTTCATCTACTTTATATTTGTGGATTAGATTAAGATATTTTCCTGATCTGCTATAAATAGCATTTGGCTGTAATTGCTCACAGTTCCTCATCATATAAACACAGACACACACCGTTACCCTTCTGCGACTCTCCTGAGCCTCTGCTGAATTTTGCTGCATTCTGGCAGATGTGCGTTCTTCTGCGAAAGGTCAGATGGATCTCCCTCCCCCTCTCCTCTCCTCTCCTCTAGCCCTCCATCTTCTCTCTCTCCTCTTTCCTGAGACTGCATTTCTCTGATGCTGAAACATTCTTCACGGACACACACACACACACACACACACACACATCTGAGCGCTGTTGCTAAGCAGAAGTCAGCATGTGTGTGTGTGTGTGCATGTACTGTATGTTACACACCAGGGCTTGCGTGAGGACCTGCACGTGTCGCATCCACCGTCACACACTCACGCAGCTCTCTCTCACAGCACTGCAGTACTTCCAGACAATTAGGGGCACATTTCGGTGAGCTGGGGGTCTGGAACTAATTTGTCCTGACGACTGAAACCTCAATCAGCCACTGTTGCCGCAAACCCACACACACACACCCCCCCCATGTACCTCCTGTTTCTCCACACCTCTCTCCATCAGTGAGCGGCGGTTACATAATTCACCCCACAGTGCAGTTGTGCTATTTATACTGCCAGGGAGAAACCCGGTGAATGAATTTTCCTGGGCATCATTCACGTTTGTGTATCTGGTGCACCACTGAACCCCGAGCACGCGTTTGGTTTTAACTCAACTCGACTTAACACAAGCACTTGCTCACATTACAGGATGTGTAGGTCAAGTGTAGGACAGAAATCGCTGATGCTAGTAAAAACCCAAAGTTTACCCATGCGTATATTCTCTTGCTGGAACTCAGTGAATCCGTTTGGCTAGGGCACCAATTGATGGGTACTCTATTGATCTTATTCTATTGAGTGGGCACAGCCATTGGAATCTTCTTGGCTTGAGACCTCCGCTCTCATTCACTTCCATTTGTTTACAGCTCTTTGTGCTGCTTGATGTTGCAAATGATATTTCAAGAGTTCCCACTTAGATATGCTTGGCGTATAAAGCAGGTTTGGCATGCTGTCCCGAGAGAGAACCCTGAGATCGGAGATATTTGAGCCCAGGGCTCCCGCCGGTCGATAAGCATATCAGGAGATCCGAGATCAGGTAGGTCTCGAGAGCTCCACCTTTAGAAAAGGGAGGAAAAGGAGGAGATGGGGTGGAAGGGGGGATTCTTCCAAACGAAGATAGAAACAGTAGGGAGAAAATGATCCATTTATAGTAAACTAGGATCACTCTGATTGGATTATTACTGATTACAGATGAGTGGCCAGACGTGCTCAATCATATCACGTGCTCCTCTCCAAATTAGTTTATGAAACTTCACTTCCTTATTCTATTTTACCTATTATGTATACACTTTAGTGAGTCTAATTAAAGGGTTCAGATGCAAAAGCCGCTAAACGCCACTTCCACCAAAAATGAGCTAATGAGCATTGAATGCTTTAGGCACGTAGTACATGTCCAACAAATATTTTTGCTTCAAATCATCTAAATCCCAGTGTCCGCCCATTCAGAAATAAGTTTGTTGGCAAAAGCCGCTAACCGCCACTTGAAAATGAGGTAATGACATTGAGTGAATGCTTTAAGCACGTTGTACACCATCAACAAATAGATTTGCTTCTAATCATCTAAATTGCAGCGTCAGCGCATTCAGAAAAACAGTTTGTTTGCAAAAGCCGCTAAACGCCACTTTCCGTTGACAGCACAAGCCACTACGTCCTGAGAACCAATCAGAAGGCGCGAATCGAATCATATGTTGTTAATGTTGCAGCACGCTGATATGTCATCTTTTATAAGGAGACCGTTTTATTACATTTCGGATTGAGAGTTTAAAAGACTGAGTTTGATAAACTGGGTGAGTCTGTCCGACTCTCAGTGAATGGCAAATGAAAACCTCTCTCAAAACATCCTCAAAACTGCATGATAAGAAAAAGAAAACACAATGTACAGTCGGACGTGTAGCATGCATTCATAATGTTTTTTGTGTGCAGTGACTACTTTGAGTCTGATTTACTATACATTAAACGAACTATTCATTCACGAAAGATGAAGATGCCGTTCTTTTATGCCACATGGATGCTATGAGGACAAACAATAGATGAAAAGAGACCAACCCTTGAGTATGGTGAGAGTGAATGAGTGGGAGCTTCTAAAAGTGTCTGAGAGGCATCGCCTTTTAGCCCAGTAGGCCTACCTTGAGTTTTATTTGCTAATGTAAGATATTTTTAAAAAGATAAATATAATGGATAAAACTACATTTATATTACTTCAATAAATGATATCACTAATTTATTAATAAACGATACACAGATATTGACGTTTGACAACATTATTTGAATCTAACAAGCTGATTACAATGTTCACATTGCTTTACTTGCATTAAATCTAAATCCCAAATATCAGAAGTGACAACAGATTGTTAAGATGTAATTATTGTCAATTTTAATGGTATTTATTAATGCACTTGACATATTTCATTCATTCGTTTTCCTTCTGCTTTGTCCCTGGTTTATCAGGGGTTACCACAGCAGAATGAACCACCGCTTACTTGACAGATTTATATATTTTAAATTTTAGGTGATTTGTGTAATGTGTTTTATGTTGGGTAAAATAATTTCTAATTGCATCTTTAGTGATTTTTTTAACTAATTACACTGCCTTGTCCCGATAGGTGGATTTAGAGGTTTTTGCAAAAAAAAGCAGAAGTGGATTTAGCTGGTTTTGACGCAAAAGAAAATCTTAAAAACCAAAGAATTGTCTAAAGAAAGGTATTTTATTTACTAGCTAATAACCTTTTCATTATCTATAAAATTTAACTTCTGAACCTAATCAGAGGAGCCTGATAGAAAGTGCTCATTTACAAGAGGTCTGATAGATTCAGAGGGTTTTGCATCTGAACTCTTCAATTATAAGTCCTGTACCTCCACAATTGTTTTTTTTTTCAGTGCGATTCGTGTTATACTCTATGTAATTATGTCTGTTTTATTCTTATGCTAGTCAATGTTGAAGAAAAAATATGTTTCAAAATTATACAATGCCCTAGTAACCACCCAGAACACATTAGCAACCTCATAGCAACACCATGTCATTGTGAAAACCCAGTTTTGAATGGGAGTTTGAGCACACAAAACATCAACCAAACAAAATAAATAAATAAAACACCCAAAACAGACTTGCAATGCCCTAGCAAACACCCAGAACACAATACAGTGATTAGAAGATAATCGAAATATAAGTGTGCAACAACAGACCGAGGCAGAGCTAAATGTGTTATAACGTAAATGTAAAGAAGAGACCGTCATGTAATAAACACTGAACTTATAATCGGTGAATATGAGCTGGTTTCACTTTAAGTGCGGTATAAATTCATCTCATTTCTGTGTTTTTAATTCTTGTGAATACATTCAGGTGCTGCTTGTCAATTCTACAAGGCTTCTATGTTCGTTCTTGCTGTCAATTGTGGAAGAAATGATCGATGAAAGGTTTCTGATAAACCGCTGTGACAGCTGCAGGCGCTGTGTGACGCACGTGCACACGAGGGGGAGTCAGATTTCGATACAACAGTGGCCTCAAACCATATCAATGTGAAAGATATTGGATAATGCCACATGGCGTTTGGGAATAATGTCGATATATCCCTGAAACTAGATATACCACTCAGCCCTACCTCATAGCAACACCTTGCCATTGTAAAAGTCAAATTTGCCTTCAGAACAACAGTTCCCTCATGCCTAATGCTGATGATCACTGAGTGAATGAGTGTGTGTGACAGTCAGCGTCACATTGAGTCAGTCTTCCACGCGTCACGTGTGCTTGTTTTCCCACCTCTGTTGTTTGAATGTGGCACATCCTGCTACAGTAACATGACCCGGAGCCAAAAACCCAGACGACTGTCAAACACACTGCAATGTATGTGCGCACGCATACAGGCCGCGAGCGTGAATACACAGACTACCCTCATGGTGGTATGTCACATGCTGTTTCTAGATA
Organism: Danio aesculapii; assembly: GCF_903798145.1. NCBI lineage: Eukaryota > Metazoa > Chordata > Actinopteri > Cypriniformes > Danionidae > Danio > Danio aesculapii. The sequence goes on along the minus strand of NC_079449.1, from coordinate 46,918,075 downwards.
GTAAGTGAGTAATTGTGTGTGTGTGTGTGTGCGTGTGTGTGTGCGTGTGTGCGTGCGTGTGTGCGTGCGTGTGTGCGTGCGTGCGTGCGTGCGTGCGTCCGTGCATCCGTGCGTGCGTGCGTGCGTGCGTGTGTACGTGTGTACATTTTACTTTCTGCACATTTACAGAAAACACACTCGTGCTGCTTCATGAAAACACTTCAGGCAGTAGTTCATCATAAGACTTTCTGTGTGTGTGTGTGTGTGTGTGTGTGTGTGTGTGTGTGTGTGTGTGTGTGTGTGTGTGTGTGTGTGTGTTATCATCGTTTTAGACATTACGCTAGAGAATCATTCAAATACTAGCTCTAAATGGAGTTTGTAAGGTTTCTGCTGTTCTGACGTCAGCTGCAGATGTGAATGAATGGCGGAAGAAAGTAGTTCCTAATACAAAAGGGTTTTGAGACTCTCTGTGTTTGATTTTATTTTATTTATACACACGATAATGCCGTCAAACTGTTGAATAAACGCAATATCACACTCGTAGCAGGCCAATGCATACAGTCATATCGCACTGTTACTCGTGTGATATTGCTCGCGCGTGCATGCGTGCGTGCGCGTGCGTGTGTGTGTGTGTGTGTGTTTATGCAATCATGATGTAGTCAATTTCTTTACTTAAGTCTATCTATAGTATAAATGCCAATGAATTGGATGTGACTTAATTAAAATATTAGTAATAATGCACCAAATCAAACTAATTACTAATCTCAACAGTTCATCATCTTTTACCACATATACTGTGTTATGTAAACACTGCAACATTTCTGTTTCTCTCTGTCTGTGCAGTAAGAGATTGAAGAGGGCGGATAAGAACGGAAAAGGCCTGCGGCATTTCTCCATGAAGGTGTGTGAGAAGGTCCAGAAGAAAGGCACTACGTCTTACAACGAGGTAGCAGATGAGCTGGTGGCCGAGTTCACACACGCCAGCAGTCTGATGCCCGCAGACTCGGTGAGTGCCACCAAACACAGTCATGACATGAATACCGCATCATTTAACCATGCCATCACATTAATCGCATTCTTCCATTTTGCACGGCCGTACTTCTAAGTGATTTGAGTGCCTAGAAAAGTGCTATATGTGGTGGTGTGAAAAAGTTTTTGCCCCCTTAGTAGTTTCTTTTTTGCATGTTTGTCACGCTCCATTGTTTCAGATTATCAAACTAATTTAATTATTGACCAAAGATAACACAAGTACACACATCATGCAGTTGTGAAATGAAGGTTTTTGTAATTAAAGGAAAACAAAATCCAAAACTACATAGTCCTCTGTGAAAAAGTGTTTGCCCCTAAACATTTTGAGCCACCTTAAACAGAACAACTGCAATCAAGCGTTTTCAATAACCTGCAATGAGTCTGTTCAGCACTGTGGGGGAATTTTGGCCCACTCATCTTTTCTAGAATTGTTGTTATTCAGCCATACTGGAGAGTTTTCCAACATGAAGCACCTTTTTAAGGTCATGTCTTACCATCTCAATTGGATTCAGGTCAGGACTTTGACTAGTCCAGTCCATTTTGTTTTTCTTCCGCCATTCAGAAGTAGACTGGCTGGTGTGTTTTGGGTCATTGTCTTGCTGCAGAGCCCAAGTTCGCTTCAGTTTGAAGCCTAATCATCATCATTTGTTTACTTGTGCTATCTTTGACTAATATTTACATTTGTTTAATGATCTGAAACATTAAAGTGTGACAAACATGCAAAGGAATAAGAAATCAGTAAAGGGGCAAACACTTTTCATTTACTTTCAGAAGTTAGTAGTAGTGGTGCTTTCGTCTACTTGAAATATGAAACATATGTTGGTTATATAATCATTAGAAAATATCATGATGTGTATCTAATATCACATTATTTAGCCATGCTATCATATTGTTCTTCAATATCGCACAGCCCAACTTCTAACTGGTTTGTAGTGGTTGAGGAGAAAAAATGTTTGCCCCTTACTGATTTATGTTTTGCATGTTTGTCACACTTTGAGGTTTCAGATCATCAAAAAACTCAAATATTAGTCAAAGATAACACAAGCAAACTCATTATGCAATTTTGAAATGAAGGTTTTTATTAATAAGGGAAAACAAAACCAAGAATCAAGAATTTCCAATAACTTGCAATGAGTCTATTACAGGGCTGTGAAGGAATTCTGTCCCACCCATACTGCAGAATTGTTGTAATTAAGTCACACTGGAGAGTTTTCCAGCATGAACCACCTTTTTAAGGTCATGTCTCAGCATCTCAATTGGATTCAGGTCAGGACTTTGACTAGTCCAGTCCATTTTGTTTTCCTTCCGCTATTCAGAAGTAGACTTGCTGGTGTGTTTTGGGTGATTGTCTTGCTGCAGAGCCCAAGTTCGCTTCAGTTTGAAACCTGACCTCGCATCATCATTCCCTGCATGATGTGTTTACTTGTGCTATCTTTGACTGATAATTAAATTACTTTGATGAACTGAAACATTAAAGTGTGACAAGCATACTAAAAACTACATTCAGCATGACACAGGGCTGCTGACATCCATTGCTGAGGAAAAAATAACATAAAGGCTTGATCAGTTTTGTCAGATAACATCTTAATGATCTCCAAAATGGCCCCAGAATGGCTGTAGAAAACCAAAATGAAGACTTTAGAGTGACCTAGTCAAAGTCCCGACCTGAATCCAATTGAGATGTTGTGGCATGACCTTAAATAGGCGAGTCATGCTCGAAAACTCTCCAAATCTGGCTGAATTACAATAGTTCTGCAAAGACGAGCAGGCCAAAATTCCTCCAGAGCGCTTTAACAGACTCATTACAAGTTATCGAATGCGCCAGACTGTAGTTGTTGCTGCTAAGGGTGAACCAACCGGTTATTAGGTTTAGAGAGCCAACACATTTTTACACAGGGATATGTAGATTTGTTTTAATTTTGTTTTCCCTTAATAATGAAAACCTTCATTTTAAAACTGCATGATGTGTTATTTTGGACTAGTATTTACATTTGTTTGATGATCTGAAACATTAAAGTTTGACAAACATGCAAAGAAATAAGAAATCAGTAAAGGGGGCAGACTTTTTCCACACTACAGTGACTGCTTAAACTTCAAGATGTTCTTTAAAACCCTAAACAAACTATTGAAAATGAGAGAAGTAAGGTGCAAAACCTCCTACATTCAAGAGTCTTTTAAGAGTCATCATGGATTTGACGTCATATTTTCTTCCAGCGCAATCTGCTATTGATCTACACCGTCTCCGACTGGCCTTTCAGATATGAAATATGCATATACTCGCCACTTAAACGGCCATCACTTTACTCGCCAACAGTTTACACAGCCGAGTAAAACAGAGCTGCAGCCTCCCCTGTTAAATAGCTGTGATTTATCAGTCTGAAGGACGTCCAGCTCTTCCTGCAGTCCTGCACATTATCCACCTCTCGTCTGGCTCACATCACCACTAAGCAGGAACAGACACTTCACGTTGATCTCGGATAATATCTCTTATTTGTAATGAGACTTTAGGTTCGGATCGTTGCATAAGAGCTGTTTTGACCCCGCAGCGAGCTGATATTTTCCACTATTAGTCCTGACAGTCCTCTCTGTTTTAATCCTGTAATTAGTAAAGATGCAGGATTTTTTTGGGGCTGAATGATCACACTTCTGCTTGCTCCTTTGTGTTCATGAAAAAGGTGTGTGTTTGCGCTTGCAGCAGGTGTACGACCAGAAAAACATCCGCCGGCGTGTGTATGACGCGCTCAACGTGCTGATGGCCATGAACATTATCTCCAAAGAGAAGAAGGAGATACGCTGGATCGGCCTTCCCACTAACTCAGCTCAAGAGTGCCGCAACTTAGAGGTGTGTGTGTGTGTGTGTGTTTGAAGACACCATCTGTTAGTGTTACATCTGTGGCAGAAACAGGCTGAATGTGGATCACGCACCTTTAGACCAGCTAATGCTCATATCTGCGTAGTATCCAGCTAGCTAAATATTGATTTATATTTAGGTCATGTCTTACATATTTACATCTGTGTGTGTGTGTGTGATTGTGCTCATTTTTCAGTTGGAAAAACAGAAGCGTTTGGAAAGAATCCGGCAGAAACGAGCGCAGCTAGAAGAGCTAATATTACAGGTTTGTAGCACACCTGTTTGTGTTTGTTTGCGTCCGGTCTCGCAACTAACGTCACGGCTGAAATTACAAACAGCACTACACATGGGAATCATCAGCAGAAAAAGAAGTCAACGCTTGGTGATTTCAGTACTTTAGCGTTTAACTCTTTATCTGTATCTGTGAGGAAGACTTTTATTGTTTTCATTTCTAGATGGGAAAGAAGGACGACTTGGGTCAGTTTTATCAAACATGTCTGACTGATTCAGTCTTCAAATAAGTCAATGAATCAGAAAAACTGGTAAAGTATAGGGTTTAGACATTCATTCATTCATTTTCAACCGCTTGTCCAGGGCCGGGTCGCGGGGGCAGCAGTCTTAGTAGAGAACACCAGACTTCCCTCTCCCCAGACACTTCCTCCAGCTCCTCCGGGGGCATCCTGAGGCATTCCCAGGCCAGCCGAGAGACATAGTCTCTCCAGCATGTCTTGGGTCTTCCCCGAGGCCTCCTCCCGGTGGGACATGCCTGGAACACCTCCCTAGGTAGGCGTCCAGGAGGCATCTTCTCTCGATGTGGAGGAGCAGCGGCTCAACTCCGAGCTCCTCCCATGTGTCAGAGCTCCTCACCCTATCTATAAGGGTGCACCCTGCCACCCTGTGAAGGAAACTCATTTCGGCCGCTTGTATCCGAGATCTTGACCCAAAGCTCATGACCATAGGTGACAGTAGGAACGTAGATTGACCGGTAAATAGAGAGCTTTCAGCTCAGCTCCTTCTTTACCACAACAGACCGGTACATCGACCGCATTACTACTGCCACTGCACTGATCCGCCTGTCAATCTCAGGTTCCATCTTTCCCTCACTCGTGAACAAACCCCAAGATAAGGTTGAATTTTTATTTATGTATTTCTTTATTTATTTATTTTTGAGATATAACAACAATTCCTTATATTTATATAGCATTTTTCTGGACACTCAAAGCGCTTTACACATTTAATAGGGGGGATCTCCTCATCCACCATCAGTGTGCAGCATCCACCTGGCCATATTGCGCCAGACCTCACACCAGCTGATTCAGAGCGATGAAGCCAATTATGATTGAGAGGCCATGATGGATAGAGGCCAGTGGGCATATTTGGCCAGGATGTCTGGGTTAAACCCCTACTTTTTTCTTTTTCTTTTTTCTTTTTTTGACATCCTGGGATTTTTAACCACCACAGAGAGTCAGGACCTCAGTTTAACGTCTCATCCGAAAGATGGTGCTCACTGAGCAGTATAGAGTCCCCATCAATATACTGGGGCGTTAGGATCCACACAGACTGCAGGTTGAGCGCCCCCTGCTGGTCTCACTAACATCCCTTTTGGCAGCAACATAGCTTTCCCATGTGGTCTCCCATCCAGGTACTGACCAGGTTCAGTTCTGCTTGGCTTCAGTGTGCAACCATGTGTCTTCCAGATGCATTACCTAACTGATAAAGCCTATTAAAAAGCAGTTTAAGTCCCAATTCCAGATTTATTTTTGTACCCCTTCTCCTTGGCCCTTGAAACAGAATGTGAAGGGGAAGGGCTTCAAAATTTACCCCTAAGAAATGGGACAGCACCTGCACTTGTCATCATTGTCATCGTGATCTCTTGCTTCAGGTTCTGGGCCAACCCTCACTATTATGCTGCCCTAGGCAATCGCCTAGGTCGCCTCCATGGACGCGCCGGCCCTGTGTGTGTGCGCCCAGCGTGAGCCTCTGCTCAGTGTGCGTGCACAGCTGAGAACTGTAAAGGGTTTTATATTGGATGCACTCGCCAGAAACACGAGCATTTCTGATGTGAGATTGCCAACTAAAAGGTTGGTTAGTTATAGTTATGCTACTATTAGTAATGTTTATTCAGCAATAATTCTCCAGTACTATAGCAGAACAGTTAACGTCAGAGCTTATCAATACTATCAAGCACCGATACTGATAAAGTACAGAGTTTCGGTACAGAGTTTGAGACCTCTGCTCTACACATTTTGGGAAAAAAAAACACAATATTATAATTCACCCCTGCTAAACAGCTCACTCCCGAATCTGCTGAAATAAATCTTAATCCAGTTAGCATCATCAATGCTAACCAGCTTTCCTCTATAACCAGAGAGAAACCGATGAAAAGGGTCACTGAGAGCAGCAGATGAGAGACCGCGGCCAGCAATCTCCTAATATTGATCTGTTTTTTTCCTGAAGTGAGACGAAAGCCCGATCCATCTCCTGCCGTCAAACCAAAGCCCACACACGGACTGTCAGGAAATCACTGCGGCCAGTTTGTGTTGATGTGCGACATTAACACTGTAAAGTCTGTATTATAGATGGACGTGAATGCCACGCAGCAAGTCGCTCTGATGAAGCCGTAGATGTGTGGACGGATCAGAAGAGGTCTTGGTCCTGCTGGGATATTGATCAGGCTTGTGCTCGGCTGAATTGTGAAGGCTGCTGGAGTGCTAAATGAAATGCATTGGCTCAGTTCTTGTCATTGACCAGCCTCACACAGCAGAGACTGAAATGAGTTGGTGTTTATGTGTGCGTGCTGGTGCTAAGACTGCACAAAATGTATTCATCAACATACAGACCGATTAAAAGCTGCCATTTTTATTAGATGTGAAATACAGGGGTTGGTCAATGACACTGAAACATCTGGTTTAGACCATATTAATTCATTAGTATGATGTAGGGCCTTCTTTTGCAGCCAATACAGCATCAATTCATCTTGTGAATGATTGAAACAAGTACCGCACAATGGCCAGAGGGATTTTGAGCCATTCTGCTCGCAGAATAGTGGCCAGGTCACTATGTGATGCTGTTGGAGGAAAATGTTTCCCTCCTACAAAACCCCCCAAAGTGGTTCAACAATATTTAGATCGGTTGACTGTGCAGGCCATGAAGGATGTTCAACTTCACTTTCATGTTCATCAAACCACTCTGTCACCAGCCGTGTGTATTGGTGCCTTATTATCCTGATACACGGCACCGCCTTCATAATACAATATTTGAACCATTGGATCCTCCAGAATGGTTCGGTAGACCTTGGCAGTGACCCAGCGCCCATCTAGCACAAGTATTGGGCCTAGGGAATGGTATTATATTGCAGCCCAAACCATCATTGATTCACTCTGGGCACGCAACAAGTCTGGGTGGTACGCTTCTTTGGGGCTTCTCCACACCGTAACTCTCCCAGATATGTGAAGTGGTTTGATTTTTCTTTAGGTGAACGCTTAACTCTTAAACGATATTAACACTGTAAAGGCTGTATTATAGATGAACATGAATGCCACACAGCGGCTCGCGCTGATGAAGCCGTAGCTTAACACCTGTATTCGTTTAACAGTCCCAAGGGTATTGTCAGAACTTGGCAAACGTGCTTTTTCCTTGGAATGACCTGCAAAATCAGCTCAATCTTGACACACGACCGACTCTGAGTACTGTACAACGTCTTAAAGGACACAGTAATTGTTTTTATGATCTGATCTTTTTATAAATGGTGATTTTTGTAATTTTGTGGTATTGTTTTTGTGTTTTTATGTGAAACTTTATGTGCTGCCTGCCATCTTGAATAATATAGTATGTTTAATAGTATAGTCGGTCATGCAGTGTGAAAACATCTGTGACACCACTACTTTAAAAATCCTGCAGTCTGAACTCATGTATAAGTAAATGCTAGGCTATTTATGAAATGTAGGGATAGCACCATTTCAGATGACTGTTTTATAGCCTACAGCTAATCAATCTGTGATAGTGGAGTCCATTAAAGTTTTGTAAATGATGATTAAATTAAAATGAATAAATTAGACATTTTAAATGAAACAATTGCGATCATGAATAAAATTATATTAGATTATCACTGACACCGTTTCAATTTACTATGATCTTCTATGTGAAGCTGCTTTGACACGATCTACATTGTAAAAGCGCTATACAAATAAAGGTCAATTGAATATCACTTATTGGACAGACCTGAATAGTCTGAGCACAGTTGACTGCAAACACCCTGCTGGCTTGATCTTCATGACATCTTTTTGTGCTTGTTGATGCACCAAGGACACGATTATAGCACCAAAAGTCATGGACCAGATGCTCGACTGTTTTATTTTTGTTTTTATTCATATTGTGCTGCAGTTCCTAGAGAAACAGAGTATTAAATGTAGTAAAGTAGACATTTCATTCAGAAAGATTTGGAAAGGAGATTCAGGAGAGTTATCACAAGCTAACAGACTCCTCCTCCTCACCATTTCTGCTCGTTATCATAACTGACAGCTGGAGGGCGTGGTTAAGTAAGTTAGATACGCCCAGTACCTCAGATGAATTGTTGACCACAAAACTTGCAACGTGAGCTATCAAAATCAATATGGTTAGTCTTGATTTCATTTCTACGTTAAGCTAATATCATTTATGATATGTGTGCTTTAAGGCTCTGTGTGTACATGTGGTGATTGGTGCGTCTCTCCTCTTCTCATGAGCAGCAGGTCGCCTTTAAGAATCTGGTGCAGAGGAACCAGGCCAGCGAAGCGTCGTCCCGTTCCAGTCCTCCCGCAGGATCTGTCATTCAGCTTCCCTTTATCATTCTCAACACAGACGTCCGCACCGTCATCGACTGCTCCATCTCTAGCGACAAGTACGAGATTTCACTCACTGTCTTCTTGTATCTGTTCATCTGTAGAAATATACAGTACTAATTTCAGAAAACTAGTTAAATTATTAGTGTTTTTAGTTTTTTTACATTTAAATATATACAAATTTTATATTTTTTCTCTATGCTTATGCGCGGAAATGTTACATAAAATATAGTAATAATATAATAATAATAACAATAATGTTGTATTGAATTATAATATAATATAATATATTATATTTAAATGATTATTTAAATGTGTTATCATATATAATTTTACTTCTGTTGCTTTCATATTTCATATACACTCACCGGCCACTTTATTAGGTACATCTTACTAGTACCCTTTTGTCTTAATCCTTCCTGGCATAGATTTGACATGGTGCTGGAAATATTCCTCAGAGATTTTGGTCTATATTGACATGATAGCATCACACAGTTGCTGCAGATTTGTCAGCTGCACATCCATGATGCCAATCTCCAGTTCCACCACATCCCAAAATATGCTCTATTGAGTCTGGTGACCGTGGAGGCCATTTGAGTACAGTGAACTCATTGTCATGTTCCAGAAACCTCTGAGATGATTCACGCTTTATGAATGGTGCGTTATCCTGCTGGAAGTGGCCATCAGAAGATGGAGACACTGTGCTCATAAAGGGATGGACATGGTCAGCAACAATACCCAAGTAGGCTGTGGTATTGACATGATACTCAATTCCCAAAGGGGCCAAAGTGTGCCAAAAAAATCTCCCCCACACCATTACACCACCACCAGCAGCCTGAACCACTGATACAAGGCAGGATGGATCCATGCTTTCATGTTGTTGATGCCAAATTCTGACCCGAGCATCCGAATGTCTCAGCAGAAATGGAGACTCATCAGACCAGGCAACGTTTCTCCAATCTTCTATTGTCCAGTTCTGGTGAGCCTGTGTGAATTGTAGCCTCAGTTTCCTGTTCTTAGCTGACAGGAGCGGCACCCGGTGTGGTCTTCTGTTGCTGTAGCCCATCCGCCTCAAGGTTAAATGTGTTGTGTGTTCAGAGATGCTCTTCTGCAGACCTCGGTTGTAACGAGTGCTTATTTGAGTTACTGTTGCCTTTCTATCAGCTGAAACCTGTCTGGCCATTCTCCTCTGACATCAACAAGGCATTTGCGCACACAGAACTGCCACTCACTGGATAATTTCTCTTTATCTGACCATTCTCTGTAAACCCTAGAGATGGTTGTGCGTGAAAATCCCAGTAGATCAGCAGTTTCTGAAATACTCAGAGCAGCCCATCTGGCACCAACAACCATGCCACGTTCAAAGTCTCTTAAATCCCCTTTCTTCCTCATTCTGACGCTCAGTTTGAACTGCAGCAGATCGTCTCGACCATGTCTACATGCCTACATGCAGTGAGCCGCTGCCATGTGATTGGCTGATTAGAAATTTGCGGTAATGAACAGTTGAGCAGGTGTACCTAATAAAGTGGCCGGTGAGTGTACATTCTTGCATCAAAAACAATATTTAGGCCAAAACACAAAGAAAAAATATATAATAATAAATAATAATAATAATAAGATAAATAAAGTATCATTATGAATAAAAGTAACACATATTAGGCCATACAGCAATACAGAAAAATATGTAAATACAAATATGAAAAAGGTACAGCAGTAAAAAATAAATAAATGAATTAATTAAAATAATAATAAATTAAAAAAGAAAGAAAGAAAGATGTATAAACATGCTTATTTTCTTTGTGCTTTCCTTATATAATTAAGCCAGGGGAATACATATATTTTAAAGTATTTTAATGGAAGTGCACTGTGAAAATGTAAAGACAAAAAGTCACAACAAATGTTTTTTGCTACATTAACTTAAGTCACATCTATGCAGAGTTGAACAAAATATGTTTCGCTGATTTAAGTTGAGATCACTAGAAAAGTTCATTTGATTCAACTCAAACAGTTTTTACAGTGTGGATTACTTCATCTCATTGTTATCTGTGTACCATCTGTAATAACAGCAGTAGGTTTTACTTAACACAAGCTGTTTCCTGCAAACAGGTGTGAATACCTCTTCAACTTTGACAACACGTTTGAGATTCACGATGACGTTGAGATCCTGAAGCGGATGGGGATGTCTCTGGGCCTCGAGAACGGCACATCCTCTCGGCAAAACCTCGCTCTGGCCAAATCTCTGGTGCCCAAATCTCTGGAAGCCTACGTCACCAGTACGTATCTCATCTTTCTGTTATATGTTAAAACATTTTGGGTTCCACGTAGTCGATTTGTGTTAGGTCAACATGAAGGAATTAAGTTAGTGTATTAGCTTTTATGAATTGAATTAGATTTGATCATTGATCCACCTCTGGGTATGCAACAGTCAGGGTGAAACGCTTCTTTGGGGCTTCTCCACACCGTAACTCTCCCAGATGTGGGAAGGAGAGTGAAGTCATTCTTTTCTCTTTGGGTGAACTCTTAACATTTTATTTAACTTGTTTGTTTTCTGGCCACATGAGCTTGGTTGAATACTTATTAATGAAATAATTCACTATCAGACAAACACGGTTACATTTTTCTGACAAGAGTTTTCAAAAGGTTTTGCTTTCAGTGATCAGATACTGCGTTTGCTTGTGGACGAACAGCCAAACTGCGTTGAAAACGCTACAGTTTTGACAATCGCCGTGTTCGTGTGGACAGGACATTAGTTATCATCATAAGCATGTTTTTGTTTGTTTGCTAATAAGAGTTCTGGTTGAACTAGCGTTTTTACTGTATTCATATACTCAATCAAAATAATTCAATTTGTATGGCCGTCACTTTTCACAACTCTAGTTGGTACATGTTTTTTTCCTGTGCAAATCTACTTGCAAGTCTGCATATAATAGTTGCACTTTGCTTATCGCTTACTGCTTTACACTATAGCCACAAGTTTCCTTCCTGTTTACATTCCCTTATCGAGTCGGTCTCTCGACATACAAATGTCAACGCATAAAACCCCACAGTGTGAAAAACTGCATCAGTCTGTACAAGGTCAAAGCAGTCATAACTAGCATATTGACTTTCTTGCTATCGCCTTTCTCAGGCCCGGGTATAGGACCTAATTGAAACCCCTAGATGTAGATTTGGCAGAGAGACAAAGGGTGGCTATTTTGCATCCACATTCGGCTGATTGCTGAACAAGATTGACTCGCATGCTAAATAACCAACTTCCCAAATACACACTCATTCATTTCATACATGAACGACATCTACAGATTAAAAACATTCACAAATGCAGATCTATCTCTTCCAGACTCTAAACATCAAGGTCAGTGAACATCGTCACCTTATGACATTGCTCTAAAACTCAAAGGCCGTTGGCTCACTGATTGGTTTATTCATGACGTGCGTCATGTGACAAGAACCAACCAATCAGCTTCACACTTTGCATGGATTATTATACACATTTCAGTAATAACGGTAGATCAGTTACCTCAGACAAACACCAAGCACCCAATTTGTATGTTTCTCCATAAATGAACTTGTATCAGAGCTGCAGCAAGGATTTGTCAGTGGTGGTTCCCATGAGAGCGCAGCTGATGGGAGCCCAAGCTGAGAAGTGTATTGAAATTGAGGATACGTATCTGTTGAGCATGTGAACACAATGGCAAATCGGCGCTGTTTAAGAACGTGCTCAACAGCGCTCAAATGTTAGCGAGAAATGGACGTTTTCAAAATTTCAGTATCGACTGGTATCGAGTTCCAGTATCGTGACAACCCTAGTAGGGCATCCACCTAGCAATGCATTACAGTAATCTAACCTAGAGATCATGAATGCACAAATAAGCTTTTCCCCATCAGACATTGAAAGCCGCTTTCAAATGAACAGGTCAAGATGTTTTTATAAGACATTTTTGTGTTTGATATTTAATACCTAAATATTCGTGTGGTTCTTTCCCAACAGATATGGCTAGGAATTCCACCAGAACACCTCTCAGCCTCACAAGGTAAGTTTGCAAAGTTTGTAAATGTGCAGTCTCCCCAAATACCCGCTTTCGTTTGGGTTTAACGAGTGCTGTAAAGTAACAGAATTACTGTAATTGTGTAGCTTTTCTTAAGAACTGTACTTTTAGTAAGTGATTTAAAAAAAATGGGTTCTTTTAAACTTATTTGTAGTGCTATTCTGTGTTTTATCTACGTTCAACCTACATTCGAGCTACTTTATATGTTTGCTTATTCTTGTCTAGGATGATTAGTTAAGTGGAATAATCAGCCCCATTATTCTAGTCCAATCAAATCACGCATAGATTAATCACATTACACAGACTAACCTCAAGACGTAGATGCTTTATAAGAGCACCTAACATTTTGTAAAGGCATTAAAGGTGTACAAGAAGACATAAGGCCCAATCCCAATTCTATTTTTGTACCCCTACTCCCTTCCCCTTCCCTTTTGCCCTCGAAACAGAGTGTTCAGGGCAAAGGCTTCAAAATTTACCCCTAAGAGTTGGGACGGCACTACAGCTCCTGCACACGTCATCATATGTCATCGCGATCTCTTGCTTCATTTATTCATATTTTAGCAGGTTTTTTAAAGCATGACGGTAAAACATGAACACGGTTATGAATACATTAAAATATATGCTTGTTTGTTGTAAAAATTCATAATAATGAAAAAAAAAATACTAATTTGTGGACCTCCTGACTTCCGGGTGCAGCCATGCTGCCGTTGTGGCTGATGTATTCTGGGAAATTGGTTTCGAGTGTGGTCCTAAAAAAATCTCAGTTTGAAGGGGTATCTACCCCTTCCCCTTAGCCCTACGCGTCAAGCTAAAGGAATTGGGACACCCCTACCCCTTCACGTGAACGTGCAAAATGAGGGGTAAGGGGAAGGACTAAGGGGTCTCAATATCTTTAGACTTAACAACCGAGAGACTGTTTAGACTGATGATGAAGATGAAGCAGGTCTACTGTATGATGACTGAAATCACCAAATGGGCTTAAACAGCTACTAAATGCACTACAGAATGTTACATGTAATGTGCTTTGTGCATGTGTTTGAAAACGTAACATTCTGTAGTGCATTTAGTTTTAGGTGATTTCAGTCATCATACAGAAGCAGTAACATTTCGTAGCGTGCTAGTCAGGGTTCAAAGTGCGAAATCTAAGCATTAACACGTCATCACGGCTAGATTTTTGACACTCCCGTAGTTTTTTTAAAGATAGATTTAGCTCCACATGTAAACACATCAACCTGCTTTCTGTCTGCTTCATTAAGGTCACGTTAAATCACTCACATTTTAAATGTATAGTCTAAAGCACCATAAAGAAAATGGTACTGATGTAAGCTACGTTATTAATTCGCAGGGTACATGGTGGAATCCTTTTCACACTCGCGCACAATTTTTTTTGCTACTAATTACTCTAAATTTGCATAGTATTTAGAACAGTAGTAGAGTTACTTAAAAAAGTAACTTCAGTAAAAATAAGTTGAGTTACATTGGACTACATTTTTATCAATGATACTTTTCATTTGAGTAATGCAGATTTATTCAAAGGGAAACAAAAGCTTATTTGTGACTTGTGTATGAATATTTAGACAATAAAACATTTTAATAGAATGTTTAATTTATAACATTTTTATTCAGAAAATATTTGAAGTGAAATGTTTAAAAAAAGGGTCTTTTAGAGCATCATTGATCAAATTGAAACAATTTACACTACCTGACAAAAGTCTTGTCGTCGATCCCAGTTGTAAGAGAAACAAATAATAACTCGACCTCTAGTTGATCATTTGGAAAAGTGGCAGAAGGTGGATTTCTCTGCTGAATCATCTGTTGAACTGCATCCCAATCATCACTAATACTGCAGAAGACCTACTGGAACCTGCATGGACCAAAGATTCTCATAGAAATCAGTCAAGTTTGGTGAAGGAGAAATCATGGTTTGGGGTTACATTCATTACATTTGTGCTGCCTGTTACATGACAAACCACAGGAGAGGGACAATTCTCCAGCAGGAGAGCGCTCCTCATACTTCAGCCTCCACATCAAAGCTCCTGAAAGCAAAAAAGGTCAAGGTGCTCCAGGATTGGCCAGCCCAGTCACCAGACATGAACATTATTAAACATGTCTGGGGTAAGATGGAGGAGGAGGCATTGAAGATGAACACAAAGACTCTTGATGAACTCTGGGAGTCCTGCATTTCTTTGCCATTCCAGATGACTTTATTAATCAGTGATTTGAGTCATGTCAGAGATGTATGGATGCAGTCCTCCAAGCTCATGATGGAGTCAGACACAATATTCATTCTGTTTCCACTGCAGCATGACCACATATTCTATACTGGACATTATTGAAGGTTCAGTGAGCAGACTTTAGTCTAAGCAGAGTCAGATCTTACTGTCCTAATCAAATCATTAAAAATCAAGGCATGATCAGATTTTATTTTGGTAAATAAGCCTAATCTAGAGGCCTTCGCCTTTCATATAAGCCACTTCTGATACCAAATGATCAACTAGAAGTCCAGTTATTTTTTGCTGTTCCTAAAACTTGGACAGACGACACGACTTCTGGTCAGGTGGTGTACATGACTTTTGATCAGTGTTGTTGTTTTATATTTTCTGTACAATGAATGATTAAGAAACCGTTATGATTGTTAATAATGTATTGAATATTTACAAGCGCCACTATGATTATAGCCAATGCTTCTAAGAAGGCATTAAAACATCAAGAAATAATCTTTTACTTAAGTAGATTTCTCACTACTCTCTTCAGTTTAACTAATGTCCTCTTCCTCGGCAGCACTGCCCTGTCACACACCTCAGAGTCCCGCGGACAGACGCCCAGCTCCTTCAACGAGGACGAGGACGAGGATGATGAAGATGACGACAGCCCCTCATCCCCAGAGTGATGCTTCCCAAAACGTGCCGGGGAGGACTACTACACAGGAAAATAAGCTGACACTCCTCTCTGCAGTACATATTTTAACTAGCGTCTCTTCTCTCCCCCTGATTGGCTGCGGGTTGGAGACGGGCTCATGAGTTTCTGTGGTGCTTTCAGGCCAGCGAGCCGCAGTTTTGAGTGATTCATTAAGTGAAGGTTTATAAGCTCTTCGGTTCAACTGCCTCACGTCATCTCAGTACTTCCTTCATATCCTGAGGACGTTCCTAAATTGTATTTATTTGGGTCATATTCCAGTATGACGGTATCTGCGTAGTCCGGTGGGCTAGTGCCAATTTATTTGACTTCTCTCCGTGGGGGGGGGTAACCTGTTCACCGATTGGACGGAATTACATAGAAAAGAAAAGTTGTTTTATAGGTTGATTCAGTGTCATTTTGTTGTGTTGTATAGTTTACTCCTGACATTCATCACAGTAGTTGAAGGAGGAGAAAAGGAGGTCGTCCGTCTGTTCTGGGAGGCGAGTGGCCTCCAGAATGTTGCATGCTGGGAGATGTAGTCTTGCGAGGGATTTATGTTGGCATTCAAAAGGAAAACGGTCCGGATCCACTCAGGTTGGCATTTTACACCAACTCGGCTCAACAGAACTAATATGAATTCTGAATTTTGGTTTGCAATGTAACTGTATGTATATGTATACATATATAAACATATAATTTTGGTTACCTCTGATGTGTTTTATTTATTTAAAGCCATAATAATAATTAAAGTGCATAAATAATAGTCATTATTATCTGTTTCTATAAATATCTACAATAATAGTTAATATCACACAAGTACATATCTGTCAGCTCCTGTTTTTCCTGGAGTTCTCCTGTATTTTACAGTTCTATCCCGATGTCATCCTGTAAAGATATTTTCCAATATTTCTCCCATATTTTTAATCTTTCTATGAAGGGTGACAATAAAGTTCCGATCCTCCCTATATGTTACCCATACCACCACACCACCAGGGGACGCCCCATGCTCTTAAATGTGAAACTGTTCTGCACTTAATTTTATTTAGGCTTGAAAACACTTTGAAATAAACACAAGAACAGCGGGACGATCAACAACGCAGTCCTCAAAACAGCCTGACGTGCTCCATGGTGATAAATAGACGCTGGTTCTCAAACAGATTCTGTACACGCCATTTAAAGCGAAGGGAAAGTCTGGGTTTTGGGTGCGTGTTTGAACAGACATATACACATGATTAATAATAATAATTTATTAATTTAATAATTTGTCTTAAATGAGCATAAAAAGTTAGGGAAGCAGTCGAATGCTTTCATTATAACGTTAGATGTGTGCATTTTTAAAGTGACACCTGTTATTTAATGTAATCAAATGAAAAATTAAATAAATAGGATATCCCTTATTTTCACATCCCATTGTTGACAGGTATGCACGAGTAGCAGTGCAGCTCGATGCCGCAGACCGAGTGCCTTAGTGTCCCACCATATATATATATATATTTGTGGCGACCCCGGATTAAAGGGACTAAGTTGAAAAGAAAATGAATGATGATATCTCAATTTTTCTAAAGGTAATTTGATGCAGACGAGAAAATGGGTCGTTGTTGACATATACTGGAGGTCTTACTGTTTAGATTTAGCTGAAGAGCTATTAAACCACCACGAAAAAATACCATGTTCAATTAGAGTGAGTACTATAGTGAACCATACTATGGTACAGGGGTTCTCAAACTCAGTCCTGGAGGTCTGGTGTACTGCAGATTTTAGCTCCAATCCCAACACACCTGGGCTAGCTAATCAAGCTCTTATAGGCTTTCTAGAAACATCCTTGCAGGTGGGTAAATTGGAGCTAAAATCTGCAGGACACCAGAACTCCAGGACTGAGTTTGAGAACCCCTGCTAAATTAAAGTGCTTAAATTACTCCTCTGTGGTAATTTGATAGTTGCTGCACTCCTAAAAAAAAAAAAATAAATAAAAAAATATATATATATATATAATGCGCTACTTGTTATAACTACGTATATAAAAAAAAGCAGAATCAACACAATCCTTTAGGTTTTTTGGAACAACTTAATTGTTTTATGTAAAATCCAATAAATTTGTAAAACAAGTCAACTTAATCGCTTTGTGTTGGGACAGCATGAAGCAATTGTGTGGCACCCAGCATTTTTTACAGTGTGTGATACACAGTTGAAGTTTTCTATAACTACCAGCAGGGTGCGAATCACAGGGGGTTTTGTGGGCATTAATACCCCCTAATTAATGCTTGATCCACCCTGAAGGATGTCAAAACAACATTTATGAGGGGTCACCCCTCTAAATAATGAGAAATAGTTTGCTCCGATTTGCATCTTAAATATTAATATTACTAAATAAAATAACAGATAAAATAAAAATACACTACCTGACAAAAGTCTTGTCGTCGATCCCAGTTTGAAGAGCAACAAATATTAACTTGACTTTTTGTTGATCATTTGGAAAAGTGGCAGAAGGTGGATTTTTCTGCTGAATCATCTGTTGAACTGCATCCCAATCATCACTAATACTGCAGAAGACCTACTGGAACCTGCATGGAGTCAAGATTCTCACTGAAATCAGTCAAGTTTGGTGAAGGAAAAATCATGGTTTGGGGTTACATTCAGTATGGGGGCGTGTGAGAGATCTGCAGAGTGGATAATCAACATCAACAGCCTGAGGTATCAAGACATTTGTGCTGCCCATTACATTACAAACCACAGGAGAGGGCAATATCTTCAGCAGGATAGCGCTCCTCATACTTCAGCCTCCATATCAAAATCTCCTGAAAGCAAAGAAGGTCAAGGCGCTCCAGGATTGGCCAGCCTAGTCACCAGGAATGAACATTATTGAGACTTTTGTCTGAACAAAGTCAGACCTTTCTGTCCTAATTAAATTATTAAAAATCAAGGCATGATCATATTTTATTTTGGTAAAATAAGCGGCTAAAATAAGAGGCCTTTGCCTTTCAAATAAGCCACTTCTGTTGACTAGAAGTCAAGTTATTATTTGTTTAAGTGTTCACACTGTTCTTGTAAAACAGGTGTTTGTTTCTACATAAAGCCTAACAGTAAAGTAAAATTAGATGCATAGTTTGTGTAGTTTGACCTACAGTAACCTCTGAAATAGCTAATCAGAGAATATAGGTCCGAATACACTAAATATCCCTCAATACACTGAAAACTTTAATGTGCTTTATTAATAAAATAGATGTCATTTAAACAAACGCATTCAATTCACTGTATTACACAAAATAACATTACCAA
The DNA here is from genome assembly GCF_903798145.1 of Danio aesculapii. Classification (NCBI taxonomy): domain Eukaryota; kingdom Metazoa; phylum Chordata; class Actinopteri; order Cypriniformes; family Danionidae; genus Danio; species Danio aesculapii. The sequence continues at coordinate 46,899,176 of NC_079449.1, read as the reverse complement.
AAGAGTTGACCCCCCCGATCATCAATTTATAATTTGTACCACGATAACAGGGTAGGATATGTTTACCTATACCTATATATCTATTATAGATTACTGCAGTAAAAACTAAACTACATTATTTATCAATATTATCTCTAAAACTAATACTGTAGTGTCCAATAGCAAAGTGATAAATACTAAATAGACTTAAAAAATTATTAATTGGATTTTCAAAATATTTTTAAAGTAAGTGGTAGAAAACCATTTATAAGGGCTGAATTTAAACAAATTAAGTTGAACATGAGTAAATCCAATTTGTTTGTTTCGATTCTGCCAAATTGTCTGCAACCACTTACACTACCTTATCCTAAAGTTTAGTAAATTTAGTAAACCAATTAATCAAATTTTTTCAGTGTGTAGTCTAATAAATAAACGCTTTTGATCGATTTCTGAGCTGAAAAGCTATTAAACCAACATGAACATACCAACACAATCTCACGGCAATTCGTAACTTTTTGATTTAGTGGCTAATTCGTACAATCTAATTCGTACAATTTAGTACGATTTGCTCATTCGCTAATAACGGTTGGGTTTAGGGGTGGGGTTAGGTGCCACGCCTCCTTTTTAAAATCATACAATTCGTAGGAATTAGCCACTAAACTGTCAAAACGTAAAATACTTACGTTTTCTCGTGAGATCCGGCTGAACATACCGTATTAATGTGTAATCAGTACAATAGTACAGTACTTGATTAAATCTGCTAGGGTAATTCGATATTTATCTGCTAGGGCAATTAATTGTTTTGCTACTTGTTAAAACTACATATTTACAATGAGTTGAATCAACACAATTATTAAAGGTTTTTTTAAACAACTTCATGACAAAAACAGAAGTATTTTCTCCGTCAATGAATAACAATGTCTTGTCAAGTAAAAAAAAATATTGTCAAGTAAAGATGCCTGTACAAAACTATTGGTAGTCTTGCTGTTTAGATTTAGCTGAAAAGCAATTAAACCAACATGAAAATACAGTATTAATGTGTAATCAGCACTATAGTACAGTACTTGAATTAATCTACTGGTGTAAAAATTACAACAGCAGATTAATTCAAGTACTGTACTATATGTACTGCCGCCCAGTGGTGAAAAAGAGTACTGAAAAATCATACTCAAATAAAAGTACCATCTCTTGCCTAAAAATGTAGTGCAAGTAGAGTAAAAGTATCTTTTGTAAACATTACTCAAAGTATGAGTAAAATTAGCCTTTTTAAAAGTACTAAGAATAAGAGTAGTATTAAGTATTAAGAGTAGTGAGTATTACGCTGTAAAAAGCTGATGCATTTACATGTAATTTGTGGATGTGTGTAAACGTAACATTCTGTAGTGCATTTAGTTATTGCCAGCGTCGAAGGACGTTATTTTGAGGTCCAATAACAACATCAAATGACCTTGATATTTTGTTGATTTAAGGTTGTGTTGAAAAGTGACCAAAATCCAACGTCTAGCCAGCATCTTAAACCAACATCATATTGGCGTCAAATACTGATATTTGTTCATCAGGTATGGCAACCAAAATCCACCATCTGATAGACATCATAGTGGTAATGTCAACAGAACGTCAAGCTGTTACATCATTAGACGTTGGTACAGTATTTGGTTGATTTTAGGTTGGACATTGGTGTCGGCCTGACATTGAGTTTTGATGTCAACATGATTTTCATTTTCAAACAAAATGCAACGTCCCAATGATGTTGGAGTACAACTTCAATCTGGCGCCATGTTGACGTCTTGGGCCTGCTGGGTGTTTAAGGCCATTTACGTCTTCAAACAGTAAGCATCTAAACAGTCTCTGGGTCCATGCGTGCAAAGATTTTGACATCTTCTTGGACACTTTTAATGCTTCCAAACAATTTGTGCAGTTATAAATCCTCCATGTCTTCCCTGCTGAAAAAAACAGCTTAAACCAGCCTAAGCTGGTTGGCTGGTTTTAGCTGGTTGACCAGCCTGGTTTTAGAGGGGTTTTGGCCATTTCCAGGCTGGTCTTAGCTGGTCAGGCTGGAAAATGAGCAGCTAAAACCACCTTGACCAGCCTGGTTTAAGCTGGACATAGCTGGTTTTGGCTGGGCTCCCAGCTTGGTTAGGCTGGTCAAGCTGGTTTTAGCTGGTCATCTTCCAGCCTGACCAGCCGAGGCCAGGCTGGAAATAGCTGGAAACCAGCCTGGAAATGGCCAAAACCCCTCTTAAACCAGGCTGGTCAACCAGCTAAAACAAGCTAACCAGCCTAGGCTGGTTTAAGCTGTTTTTTTCAGCAGGGTTAAGGTAGTTCATTATGATGCAATTTACTTTCTATGTATGATTTGATTGAACAGGAATCACAGTAATCCCCATAGAAAAGAAAAAATAAAGTAGTGACGGCAGGTTGAAGGAAAATAGTGGAGTAAAAGTACCGATACGGCACTAAAAATGTACTCACGGAAAAGTAAAAGTACACATTTATAAAACTACTCAGTAAATTACAATTCCTGAGAAAAACTACTCAATTACAGTAATTTCAGTATTTTTAATTTGTTACTTTACACCACTGCTATTACCGTAATTCGATATTAATCTACTGGGGTAATTAATTTTTGCTACTTGTTAAAACTACGTATTTAAAACGAGCTGAGTCAACACAATTCTTGATAGTTTTTGCTACAACTTCATGTCAACAGAATTTTCTCTGTCAGTGAATAACAATATCTTATGACCACCTACCCTGTAGGCAAATCTCACTAACTTTAGCTTTTTTTTGTCAAGTAAAGATGCCTGTACAAAACTATTGGTGGTCTTGCTGTTTAGATTTAGCTGAAAAGCTATTAAACCAACATGAAAATACCGTATTATTTAGAATACTATAGTAACGTTACAGTACTGGAATCTGCTGGGGTAATTCTATATTGCTACAGAATTATTTTCTCTGTCAGTGAATAACAATGTCTTATGACGACTTACCCCTGAGGAAAAGCTGACTAGCTTTTTTTGTCAAGTCAAGCTGCCTGTACAAAACTCTCAACCCCACCCTGAGGTAAACAAAAAAGTGTAATAAAAAGCCCATGAAACCCTATGAAGGTGTCCGTTCAACTTTTTCGACTGCACCGCGGCGTGTATACTACTTTTAAAATATTTAAATCTAGCAGAAATGATGATGATGGTGATGATGATGAAGAAGAGCGCGCTACTGTTCATTTGGATGCGGTTCTTGGAATTGCGGCGCAGCCCTTCTGCGCATGCGCCGGAGCGCTTGAAACGCCGCTAGCGGAGCGTAAGACTGCTGCAGTGTCGAGCCGCGTGGAAACACAGCACACCTCATTTACTCCACAACGCCAAGCTGGCAAGCCCGAGCCGACGCTTTCTTTGATTTGCCCTCATCCATCGCTCTCAAACTGGTTTATCTATCCTCTCCACACTATGGCCAACAAAGAGGAGAAAGCTGACGAGAAGCAGTCGAGTTGGAAAGATTTTATCTACAACCCGCGGACAGGGGAATTCATCGGGCGCACGGCGAGCAGTTGGGGTAAGTCCTCGGATTTCTGACAAGTGTCATACTGGAGCAAGATAACAGTGCAATTAAATCGCTGTACATCCCGAATTGCCTCTTAAAGCGAAGCTGAAGGGTTTCCCATTCACGTCTCCAGCAGGCTCTCTCTGACTGTTCTGTCGCCCGCAATCCGTTACAGTGTGGCAGCATGTGCCGTGAAATGCAAAACGTCAAGCCGTGAAAATAACTGATGGACAATATCCGGAGATGAACCGAGATGTCCATCTCAAACACTGATTTAAAAGCTTGTTTGTTAATTGTGCTATTCTGAATAAGCTCTTGTTTTCATGTAACGATGAACTACCGCAATTACGCAATACTCTTCATTACGCGCCGCGGATTTACGTGATTAATCGGGTTTTAATTGAACAGCATGGCAGATTTTCCTTGGCGTTTGTATCCTGCAGTTTGTATCCTGCACGAGGCTCGAGGTCTATGAATAGCTTTCCTGAATGTCATCACTGCGCTCTCTACAGCAGGCCTGTCACATTAGATGCGAAACGATGCGTTCGGCTCATAATTGCGCTTTAAACAGTCAACGCGTCGGTTATTCGCTAACTTGACGAACGGTCGCACCTGCTTAAATCACCTCACTCGGGTTGTTGTTTGGCATTTCACTGAATTTGACAATGTCACCACACAGCAGCTCTCTGTGAGGGAATTAAATAGTAATAAACCAAAAAAGGAACCTTTCGATTATTCGGACGCGTCGGCTGTCACTCATCCGCGGTGACGTAGCCTCCGCATTCACTCCATATGCAAATTGCCCTGCTTGAGAGGATGAGAGGAAATTTCCACATCCCTTCACACCATTGGCTCGAGGGAAAGATGCTCTGCGTAACTACTCATGTTCGAGAGGGCCTTTTTACAGTTCTTGATTATTGCTGCGATTTTCTTAATAAAATGCGCAGTTGCTTGGTAACCGGCTTTGCATCAAAGTGTGAAGCGCGCAGGCCTGGTGATGCTAAACTCTGCAGTACCTTTTCTTCAGCGGGATGGGTGTTCCTCCTCCGTCTGATGCGTTCTCTGCCCCTCCTCTCCGGCTCTTCCTCTCGCTCCTCTCAAGGTCAAACCGGTTCTCCTGTAGAGAAGGCCTCGCAAACACCATCAGCCCAATTAACATGAGAACCTTCTCCAGCTTTGAGGAACACGGCGTCCATAGCCTGATCTTGTTATTGCTTCACAGAATGAGCCGCTCTCCTATTATTTTCTTCTTAGGCCCGTGTTCATGATTTGGATTGCAGATGTTGATATCGGTATTCACTAAAAATGTTGGGTCACACACAATTCCTTCATGTTGTCCCAACACAAATTAGGTTAGCTTAATCGTTTTTACCAATTTAAGTGGGTTGAGTATAAAACAATTAAGTTCTCCTCCAAAAACCTCAAGAATTGTGTTGATTCAGCTCATTTAAAAATGTTTAGTGTAGGTTATGCTGTTGGATCGGCTTCATATTTGAGTAATTTGACCCAGGACTACAAAAGCAGTTGAGATTTATATGTGATTGATTGATTTGTGAATACGAAGGCTTTCTATTGATGTGTGGTTTATTGAGATGGTACACTATTTGGCAGAGCTATCCCTATTTGAATAGCTGGCATCTGAGGATTGAAAAAAAAACTAAATATTGATTAAATCACCTCTAAATTTGTCCAAATTTATGCGTATTACTAATAAACATTTCATTTTGTTGTTGTTACAAAAGGTAATTTACATAATGTCTTGACAGAACTTGATCTATGCTTAATAATTGTATGGTATGTATGCATGTATGTTTATATATGATGCAATTCCAGCATTATGGATGTGACATTTGCAGTAAAAACTCCAAACATGAATTCACATAGAAAGTATACATTAACATTATATTGAAATATGTTTAAATTTCCGAGAACAACTGGCCACAGAGTTACAGGATCAGAAAAATATCAATCTGTAAACATGTTTTGTACTTTAAATGAGGAAAATAAGCAAAAGACAAAAAAAAAGTCTGCGAGTTTACAGTACACAACATACTTTGTAGAAATTCAGTGAATTAAATTGCACAACCCAAAAGTAATAATGCTAATTGAAAGGATTAGAGTTGGATCTCTATTAAACAAAAAATGATTGATTTTATTTTATTTAATATTTTTGCATTTATAAGGAAAAAGTTTTGTTATGGATGTGACATCTCTTCGTTATGGATGTGACATCTCTTCGTTATGGATGTGACATCTCTTCGTTATGGATGTGACATCTCTTCGTTATGGATGTGACATCTCTTCGTTATGGATGTGACATCTCTTTGTTATGGATGTGACATCTCTTCGTTATGGATGTGACATCTCTTCGTTATGGATGTGACATCTCTTCGTTATGGATGTGACATCTCTTCGTTATGGATGTGACATCTCTTCGTTATGGATGTGACATCTCTTCGTTATGGATGTGACATCTCTTCGTTATGGATGTGACATCTCTTCGTTATGGATGTGACATCTCTTCGTTATGGATGTGACATCTCTTTGTTATGGATGTGACCGATGTGAAATTGCCACTTGTGGGACTTTGGTAAATCAAATAGAATTGACAGAGAGATTTTTGAGTATTTCTAAAGTACTTCATTTATTTCATGGCAAGGTTGACGTCTGCATGGAATTGCTCATATATATTTACTGTATTGTATATCTAACTGTGATTGTTACTGTCCTATAGTAAAATCCAGTTCATATTACAGTTAAATACGGTGTCATTTACAAAAGTGTGGTCCATTAGCTCTGGGCAAGATGGGGGACGAGCCGTATCCAAGGTCAACCTAAATGATGATTTTGCACATTATTAAAAATGTACCGCACTAGCATTTTGGTCCAGAGCGACCTGTCCACGATGGAGTAATTGAAAAGTGTGTACACATACGAGAATCTGTTTTGGTTGGCGGGCTGCTCTTACTTGTCTCCTGGGAGGAAAGGATGGATGGATGGAGGAGTAGTGAAGAGATAAAAGGATCAGGCTGGAGTTAATGGACAGGTCGGGCTCTGCGGGACATCAGCACCCTTGATGCATGTCCGCTTGGATTAGCTCAGATTAACGCTTCCCAAATGTACTGATGCCCTTGATGGGGTTCACTGTCGCCCTAATCTGTCCAGAGCCACTAGGGTTTGTGGCGATGTGGTTTGACGAGCCTGGAACCGCTGGTGGGATCTCAGGATCTGTTTACCACGGGTGTTTCATGCGGATGAAAAGAAACGTTGTTCTCTGAAAAGGAGACCAACCATGTGGCAGTGATGCTTTCATATGCAACAATGACCTATTTTCTGCTTTTGATCAATGAGACTTCCTGCTCCCGTTCGCCACAGTAACACTTGAAATGCAGTGTGTGTGTGTGTGTGTTCATGCATGTTTGGCCTGAAGTTCACAACGTAGTAATTGCACAACGGTGGCTTTCATTCAGTTTTAATTTTCAAAGTAGAAAACGAATCATGGGCCTTATCGCCATTCAAGACAGAAGTAGTTTCATCAAAAATTAAACCAAAATGTACTTGTTTTTGGGGGGCACGGTGGCTCAGTAGTTGGCACTGTCATCTCACAGCAAGAAGGTTGCTGGTTTGAGTCCTGGCTGGGCCAGTTGGCATATCCCAGTGCTCCGGTTTCCCCCACAGTCCAAACACATACGCTGTAGGTGAATTTAATAAAATACATTGCCCATAGTGTATGAGTGTGTGTTTAAATGAGTGTGTATGGGTGCTTCCCAGTACTGGGTTGCAGCTGGAAGGGTATCCTCTGCGTAAAACATTCTAGAATAGTTGGTGGTTCAATCTGCTGTGGTGACCTCTAAAATAGACTAAGCTGAAGGAAAATGAATATACATGTTATTAGCTGGGTTTCCGTCAGTCTGTTATTGCACATTTTGAAGTATCGCATGAGAAACGACTGATCGAAATGGCAAAATTTAAATAAAAATCTCTTAATTTGCTTAATTCACTTTATTGAGGTGGTTTTGGACTTATAAATAAGAGGAGATTATGTAGAATAATCTCTGATGTAGTGACCATTACAGCCTGATCTTACTAGGAAACGTAACTATTTTACAGTTTAGTCTAGTGCAGAAATGCCCAAAGTAGGGCCCGCAGGCCAAAGTTGGCCAATTGTAATCTTTGATTTGGCTCACTATCCCATCTGAGAAGAGAGTGAGAATGATGGAGAGGGTTGGGGCGAATGCCTTTCAACACAGAGTTCAGGGATCGTTATCACCTTTTTTAGTTTGTTTTATTTCATTATTTATTGTTTCAATTAAATGTTGTAAATAGGCATGGGAGGATAACCTCGTTTCAAGATATACCGCTGTTTGGAGAAGTAAACATTTTAAAACCACCAAAGTTTTCTGTTATACTGTTCCCAAGAAACCTCCACACCAAAAGCTACTGGTCCAAAATATTAAATGGTGAAAGCACCCTAAAAAGAACTTATTTTGGAGCAGTAATCATAATACCGTGATACGTTGATATTTTTTTCCAAGGTTATCATACCGTCAGAATCTTATACCGGCCCATGCCTAGTTGTAAATGAATCTGACATTTTAAAATGTAAATATTGTAACTCGAAGGATAGAGGTCTATGTAGTAGATATTGATAAACGAAAAAAATACTGTCTTAGTTAATAGAAAGCAATGTTTTATAGTCATTTTTAAACATTAATAAATTAGGAGATTACCCTTGGCAACTATATTTACCTTTGGCTAACCAGCCTCAATCAACTTTGGTTTTTGGCCCTTCAGAAGAAAACTGTTCAGAGGATAATTTGTACGAGTTCAGCATATGAAAATGTACGATTTTAAAAGGAGGCATGGCACCAAACCCTGCCTCTAAACTAGGCATGGGCCAGTATATGATTGTGACTATGATAACCTTGGATAGAAATATCACAGTTTCACAGTATTGTGATTACTGCTCTAAAATATGTTCTTGTTAAAGAGCCAAATCCAAATTTTTCCAAAAATGCTCCGAGTTGGGCGTGGCCCACAGAGCAGGGGAAAAGGAGGGGACTGAACAAAATGAGACAAACCATGAGGAGACCCATGATTTTATAGTTTACAAAGTTAAAATGTAAAGAAATAAACAGTAATTTAATGCCCTGCTACATTTGTTATTTGTAATTTCATAAACACATAACCACAATTTGTTATCATCATAAAGACAATCATGTTCATAAAAACACTATAAATAAGGAGGACCTCTCTCCTCCTCAATCCCCAGGTCTGAATGCAGAGTCAGTGGATAGCAGTGCTGCAGGTCCTTTTCCTTGTCTATTCCAACCAATAGCCCTGCTGGTAATCTGGAGGATTTTAAACATAGGTGAACACAGCAGCATGGATAGGTGATGTGTATGAATGGTAACGAACTCAACTGATAAAAGACAAAGTCCGCCATTCTCCAATTCTTATACAGCTCTCCTGACAAAAATGCTTGGTGTTAACCAACAACTTTGCTGACAAAATCATGGGCAAAAACACACAAGAAACCCTGTAGATCATGGAAACAAACACATACAACCAGTCATTGGGTCTCACAGCTTGGCAGGTGTGCCTTGCCTTCAGAAAGCACATGCTTTTATGAATAATTAAGAAGCAGGGTCTTCTCATAGGATAAGAAAACTCAGCTATAAATAATAATGAGAAACTGACGTGTCATCTCTCCACTAGCAGATTTGCGCTACGTCACCGATTTTGATTCCGCCCCAAAAATAATTTTAAACCTGGACGATGAAATTAGCTGACAAAAGCTCAGAATTATTCAGTTTTCCTTTTAAAGAAAGGAAACAATTAAAGCTAACAGGTCCTAATGTTGTCTTAAATGATGCTCAACACACACAAATCTGTTAATCTCAAAAAAGTACTCAAGGATGTCTTGAACCTTAAAGAGGATGTGGAGGGTCTTTTTTTGATGGAGATACTGTTACCCTAAAAAAACTAAATAAAATAGTCACAAACAAAAAAACTAATAAAAAAACAACTGTACAAATACCGTAAAAAAACGGTATAACAGACAATTCTGGCAGTTTTTTAAAACCTTGACCTTTCCAAATCGTGGTAAACCCATGACCCATGCCTACCCTAAACTCAACCGTCATCGGGGAATAAGCACATTGTACTAAGTTGTACGAATGAGATCGTATGAATTCAGCGACTAAATCATAAAAGTTGCTAGCTACTGATCAGTTAAAAGTTACTAATCAGCCATCTCCATTATGCTTGCCTTGTTTACTGCTGGTTGCTAGGTTACCAATACTACAGTCGGCTGCTCTAACAACTTGATGGAAATGCACCGAATTCAAATGAGGTTTATTTTTCTTATTTTGTTTTGTGTCTTATTTAACTTTGGGAAAGACGCTTCATGTTATCATGTTAGGATGGAAGCCCAGCTGTAGTCAAATGCACAACCTCTGAAAGTGTTTGATAGCTAAAATTAGATGTAAATTGTCTTTCTCCTTTAAAGCAGACCTGTTATGCAAAATTCAGCAGCAGCTCATTTGCATTTAAAGAGTCACACGGATGAAGTCCTTTTTTTGCTAATAAATGGACAAATATAGCATGGTGTAGCAAATAATCCGTATGATTTTTTGTACCGACACAATCTAGACACATCTAACACTTATATTACAAGTTGTAAAATCGTGTTATATAATCAGTCCCCTTTAAAAAGTTGTAGGTATATTTGTCCAGTAAATATTTGTTATATTTATTCAAAAGAGTGCAGTTGTGATCAGTAATGTCTGTTGTTTTAGTCATCTTCTTTAGTTTGTTATCATCATGACCATGTTGGAGATCTACCTTCATGCAGATTTTAGTTGCAACCCATATCAAACACACCTGCCTGTATGATCAAGAGCTGTTCAGGCCCTAATTAATCGCCTCATGTGTATTTGATCAGGGTTGGAGCTGAACTCTGAAGGATTGTAAATATCCGCCAACAGTGTTGAGCAACCCTGATGTATAACTTTTATTCAGAAACCAGTTTGAGAAGATTTGAGCTTTGAGAGCTGTTGTTATACTGCTGGACTTGGCCATCTTAAGAGCACGCTGTCATCATAGAGGCATGGACATGGTCAACTACTGCTCATGTAGGCTGTGGGGTTTAAACGTCGCTCAAGTGGTACAAAGTGTGCCAAGAAAACCTCCCTCACACCATTAAACCAGCAGCAGCCTGCACTGTTGAAACAAGCCAGCCCCTCTGACCTCTAGTATCAGCACACCGTTTTTACCCACAGAACCTCCTCTCACTGGGTTTTCCCTTTTATCAAAGAGTCCTCTGTAAACCCTAGAGATGACATGAGTGAAAGCCCCAGATGATCAGCAGTATCTGAAACACTCCCCAGCATCAACGACAATGCTGCATGTCTCTTGAATCACCTTCCTTTATTGTTATGATTGGTTTAAACTTGAGCAGATCATCTTACCAAGTCTACATGCTGAAATGCTGCCTCGCGATTGGCTCAGCTGCTTTGTTATTTGCATGTACAAGCAGTTGAGCAGGTTTACCTGAAGAAGTGCATGGCGAGTGTATATTCCAAGCCTGTTGCTTTGTGTGGGGTGTAAATCCTAATTTCGGGTTACTATTCAACAGAAATCTTGAACTACACTGTTCCAATTTACTATGACCTTCTATGTGAAGCTGCTTTGACACGATCTACATTGTAAAAGCGCTATAGAAATGAAGGGGAATTGAAGTGAAATCTTTTCTGTTGCAGCTTTTCAGGTTTTTCTCACTTACTGCAAAACACCATAACAATAGCACATTTCTCTGGGGTTTAATTTTACATGTGCAAACAGCAGCATGGCCTAAAAACAATAGAACGTCCTAGTTTTACCATCTGTAGGAAGAAAAATACAAATAAACAGTACAATTGATGCATTACTACAATTTATATATAAAATGAACAACATTTAAAGGCCTACATGACCTTAAATGACACAATAAAGCAATGACCTCATTTATTTACTAACATCTTCCATTAGTTAAGTGACACTATCGAAAGTACAACAGCAGAATGAACCACCAACTATTCCGGCATATGGTTTACGAAGTGGATGCACTTCCAGCTGCAACTCAGCACTGTGAAACACACATGCACTACGGCCAATTTAGTTAATCCAATTCACCTATAGCGCATGTCTTTGGACTCGTGGGGGAAACCGGAACACTCAGAGGAAACCCATGCTAACATGGGGAGAACATGCACACTCCACACAGAAACGCCAACTGACCCAGCCGGGACTCAAACCTGAACTTTTTAACCTTATTGCTGTGAGGCGACAGTACTAACCACTGAGCCACCTTGCTGCTGTTATCTGCAGTATTATACGTCTTTAAAGAGAATATCTTTGCAAACTCTTAACTGCACCCCATTCTTCAAAATATATGATTCTTCTATAGCAAATCTCAAAGTCAAAGCAAAGCGTTCTAAAGGGTTCAGTGTTAGATATTGCATGCTGTCCGACTGAACTACTGTTTAAACTGCACTAACATGACCACTGATCAGCACAAGCATCTTTCTCTGGTGTGTGAGGGAAAAGGACTAGGGCATTAATCCAGTGATATTCCTGTGCGTTTTTATTACTTATTAGTAGGCCCACGTGGAATCTGCGCACGCAGAAATCCGCTGATTTTTAGCCCATCATGGAGTCTATTTATTTGCTTGTGTAAATGTGTGTGAATTTATATTTATTTCAGTTTTTAAATTATTTTAATAATATTATTGACTAATATGAAAGTGTTTGTTTGATTTATTTACAATACAGTGTGTACAGTAATATTTTCTGTCTTTTAGTAGATATATTATACGAGAGACTTGCTTTATTTACCAAATAAGTGGATCTAGATGAATTTGTATTATAAATAAAAGTTAAAAAGCTATTATTTGTAGATTTTATACATTAAGTACATCATTACGCATAAATCTACAGATTTTTTTTACAAAATTCTCCACAGAAATAGAGAAATATCCGCAGATTCTGTCTGGCCCTACTTTATTAGTACAATGAATTATTACAAATGACTATGATTGACATTAAACTTGCAACATGTGCCTACTTCAGTGACACTGGCTCAAAATAAAAACATTGTTGCCCTAAATTTAAGATTTGTAGGATTGTTACAAGAATCTGTGAGTATGTTTACATTGATCATCTTAATGCAATTTTGTAATGGGATTTTGGCAATATTGTGGTTAACGATGCGGTGTGTAAGTTTGACACCCAGTGATTGAACTAGGTATTGCGCTCCTGGTTCAAAACACGGGCAAGCGCAGTCTTGTTCTAAATAAAAAAAACGGTACGTGATAGGACATTTTTACATGCTAAAAGATGTTTTTGTCCTAACCAACACCTGAAGTTTATAATTTAGAAACAGCTTCGATTTCTCACAGATGAACAACAGAAAACTGACAATGATCAGCTCAGGTACACCTCATGTGCTTTATTCAATGTTAAATGCTAATAATGTGAGTTTGAATGGCATTTTACATGACATTTATTGCCATACTACTGAAAGCAGCAGCAGATAGTTCAGCTCAGATCTGGAAAATAAAATAAACCATTTGAAATTGAACTTTAGAAATGGGACTCAGCATTTACATTTAATAATGTTTAAGAGGTGTAGTATGTATTAATTAGATTATAAATCTTACTATCTAATTGGAGTGCAGCGAGTGCACTATTCTGTGCTTATGAATGGCTGTATTTTTAATTACTGTTGTGTTTCGTCTGGTGCAAACAGCCAAATTGCTTATCACTGCGTATCTCGTCACGTAGTGTGTTGTTAGGACACAGGGTTACAATGTAACCTGCTCACCTAATGTTTATGTTAGTAATAGTTCTATCACTTGCTAATTAATAACGTCCTCATGTGGAACTCTGAATCTGCGTCTCATTTCGAAGGCTGCTACAGTCCACTAGAGGTCCTATTGTCAGTCTTCGATCTTTTCCTTCACAACTGCTGTGCTATTTTGTAGGTAAACTACATGTGCCCTGAAAACAAGGCAGATTATCCACCAAAATATATCAATTTAAAGGATTATTAATCTGATTAATCAGTGTCATCCATACCCCAAACAGACAAGTAAACACACAGACACATGTACAGATGCCAAAATCTAAAATAAATGACTATTGTTTTCAGATTTGGGTGAACTATACCTTTTAACTATTGATAAAAATATATAAAGGGAGGGTCCCTTTAATTAGCTTGGCTCCATTTTCCTTCACGCCAAAGCAGTGGGTGGGAATTGACATTTTCCTCGCCTGACTGAAGTCAAAAAATCCATTACAAGCATCTGTAGGGTGTTTTTTTTCTGTTATTATTCATGACATGGCTATCATACAGAGCAACCTAGCAACCGCAAAGCTAAAACCGTTCAGAATACCCTAGCAACAGCATTGCAACAACCACCTACAACAAAGTGGCTCACGTTTTGCTGAGGCAAATGCCACCCTTTTCTTAAAAAAAGGGAAACCCTGTAGCCTAATGATTGATGGCTGATTTCAAAATACATGTATTAAAAAGAGAGCATTAGCAACGTAGCATACATTTTGCATAGGCATGCTAATGTTTAGTACCTGTGCACGTTTATGATGTTTGAAGTTTTCATAGAAATGTCATAAGAAATGAACAGCAAACACCATTAGCAACATAGCACGAATTCTGGACACGCTAATACCACCATTTACTTCAAGAAAACGTGTGAACGATCATTATTCACGGCCAGATTCTGTGATATCTGCTAATGAGAGGCGAGCGAGAGTAGCTGGTGGCACTGCCGCAGTCATGTGAATGAATTAGCACTAGCCTGAAGGAACGGGCTCTGTGTGTGTTTAGCCGGAGGAGGTATTCTGGCAGCGAAGGAGACTCATACTGGGAGTCTCAGCTGTTCTCCAGCGCCTCTTCCTCTCACATCACTGGGTGTCCTGCTACTGCCTGATCCCCAAAAAACTCCACAACCAAACCCAACACGCCTGCCACAGTGCATTTAGCCCATGTTGATCAATAGTGTGCCTTTCAGTCAAATACAGTTGGCAATAGGTAGTGCAACAGTTTGTGAAATTCTCAGTTTATTTTCTTGTGTTGCTGTATTTTCTATTGAAACTGGCAGTGGACATATCTTATACTGTCATTTTTAGGCCCAAACCGAAAGAATATGAAGATTCATGACATATTGCAGTAGATGTCTTGCAATAAACACAATAAATTTACAGGGAGACGTGTTTTAATGCCTGTGCTGAAGTGTACTGGGAAACATTGACTAAGATGAGGGGAAAAAACAGGTCTGTTTGACAATTCTGTATTTATTATGGTCATTTCTTTTGACGTGCTGTTTTTGGTTCGTTTAGATTTGTTTGGTCTGCATTGTGTTCATATTTCAGAAAAGATTTCAAACTCTACACTGTAAAACCCAAAAAGTTAAGGTAACTCAAACCGTTTGAGGAAACAGATTGCAACAAACCATTTAAGTTCAAAAACTGAGTACTGCGAACTTACTCCGTTTAAGTTAAGGTATTTAATTTACTCATTACCTTCAACACCGAGTTCAAAACTCTTTTCAAAAGAGTAGAATTAACCTTCAGTCAATTTGAGTTAACTACACTCATTTCATTTAATAAAGTTCAAGTATATTTACAGTGCATCCGGAAAGTATTCATATCGCTTCACTTTTTCCACATTTAAATTAATTTATTTCCTCAATTTGACACACAATCCCCCATAATGACAATGTGAATTTTTAATTTTTTTTAATTGTTGCAAATTTATTAGAAAAAAAAAAAAAAAAAAATCTGAAAAGTCACATGTACAGAAGTATTCTCAGCCTTTGATCAATCCTTTATGCACCTTTGGCAGCAATTCAAGTCTTTTGAATATGGCGCCACAAGCTTGGCACACCTGTCTTTGGGAATTTTTACCCATTTCTCTTTGCAGTTCCTCTCAAGCTCTATCAGCTTGGATGGGAAGCGACGGTGTACAGCCATTTTCAGATCTCTCCAGAGATATTCAATAGGATTTAGGTCTGGGCTCTGGCTGGGCCACTCAAATACCGAGTTGTTGTGAAGCCACTCCATTGATATGAATCTATGAATACTTTCCGGATGCACTGTAGCTAGTATTCAAGCTATATATAGTTTTGCTTTAAGAAAATATTGTTAATATTCTTATATTTGTCGTAAATGGGCATGGTCCAGTATAAGTCTCTGACAGTATGATAATCTTGGATAAAAATATCACGGTATTGTGATTACTACTCTAAAATATATTCTATTTAAATGTCTGGGTAAAAAACAAAACCTTTTTTTCCACTTTGAACACAATATTTTTTGTTTAAGAACATTTAAAATATTTTAGAGCAGTAAACATGTCAGGCTTAATAATTCAAATCAATCATTGACTTCTGCTGTGTTCAATGGTTTTAAAGACACAGATTTCTTTACAATTTAAAATGGCATCTTGGGATATTTTTTTCTGCTGGAGAGACTGTTGTCCTAAACAACAACAACAACAACAAAAATGTAAATAAAAAGATCTTACACATACCTCGGGAACGGTATTGCAGAAAATTGACTGTTTCAAAACCTTGACTTTTCCAAACCGTGGTATACCTTGAAAATGGTTATTGTCCCATTTTGGTCATTTAACCCTCCCAATATTAGTTTAGCCAGTATATTTCAGCACCCCGGGTTGCCTTGGTGGAAAAAAAGCATATTTCATTTATTTAGTCAGGAAGGCTCTCAAAATGTGCGTACACAACCTAAAATGCGACTTCCGGTGGACAGTAGCAGGGTCCGAAATGAGACACATTCAGAGTTCCACATGAGGTTATTAATTAGCAAATAATATAAATATTACGAACGTAAACATTAAATTGTAACCCAGTGATATGCAGTGATAAGCAATTTGGCTGTTTCCACCAGACAAAACACAACAACAATAGAATAGTGCACTTACTGCACTCCAACATTATTAAATGTAGATGCTAAATCACTGGTATGTGTTGGTTAACACGGTCACAGTTCTAAAGTTCAATTTCGAACGGCTTATTTATTTTCAAGGTGAACTATCTGCTGCTACTTTCACTAGTATGACAATAAATGTCACGGAGCCGAGTGAAAATATGTTTTGATCCAGGAGTGCAATACCTAGTTCAACCACTGGGTGTCAAACTTGCATACCGCACCATTAAGTTCAAGTCAAGTTGAGCTTTATTGTCGTTGCGCTACAAGTGTGGACATACAGTGGAACAAAATGTCATGTCTCGCAGGACCACAGTGCTACATAAGTACACAATCATAAATATGAACACAAACCTGGATGCAAGAGCCATTTTAAACCTGTAACTAACATACCAGAGCAGTAATTTAACTATACTATACTCTGCATAACTATACTCTGCATATTCTATACATATTTAAACTACACACACAACCTAAGACAGACTACACTTGTACTTTTTCATAAGACGATTAAATTCTGTGCAAGATGTTGTGCAAAGGAGGTAGTATGCATGCATATATATATATATATATGAGAGAGAGAGGTGTAGAGTCTTTCTACAGGTGTTTTGTCACGCCCACTCACCTGTGTGAGGCACACTCAGAAAATGCACAATGTTTTTATAGAGATATGGAGGGACTGTAAGCAAGTGTCTGATAAAATGATGAAAGAGTTTGTTTGTTTTTAAGCAAAGATAAATTTACCTTGAGCAAGTAATTTTAAGTTTACTTGGAGCTTGTGTTTACACATTACCATGCCAAATGGAGCAGTTAAGCAGAATTGCATATATATTTAGTAAAATGTGTGACATTTGGGTGCTCAGGTTGGGATTTATGACTCCCTTTAGGGTGTGTGTCCACCAAAACATTTTTAAAAACTCATTTGCTGTCCTTTTTGTTTATTTTCTCTCTCATTCAGATGCTGTTGTTGCTGTTAGAATTGGCAGTGCTGTTATAGCAGATTTTGCAAATAATCAGATTGACTGAAAAAAGTAGAAACAAATATTTCTCCTCATTTTGCTTTGCTTGTTGAGGCCGGTGATGCTGTTAACTGTAGATGCTTACACAGATGCCTCAAATGCAGTTTCTGTGGATCACAGGGATGCAGTGATTTTTATAGATTTTGGTTGTATGATTATAGTCTGAGGGGAATTACGGTGATCATCATTATTATGCATTTATTAATTTCCAAACAAGACTTTTTTTTAGTAAATCACATGAAAACGTCTTTATATTTTTACAATATTATTTATTGATGCTCAGCTACTAAATAATACAGCATAAAATAATAAACAAAAATAGTCCATTTCTGTTTAGACTTAAAAATAAGTAAAAACAGGGTTTCTGCTGAGTCATAAAGTGTAAAATTAAAAAAATCTAAATTTTTGCCCTCAAAAGTCTTAAATTTGCTGTTCTAGGTCTTAAATATTTTTTGCACAGGTCTTATTTTTCCGATGTCCATGTAATACCTCTAATGCTCATTTAAATTCTTTTTTGTTTGTTGTTGTTGATATTTATAGATAGATAGATAGATAGATAGATAGATATACAAACACACACAGTTAATTTTCTTTTTATTAATATTATTTATGAATAATTTATTCACCTCTGAGTTGGTCCGCTTATTAGATTGAGAAATCTCCCAGGCAATGGCATCTTCTGCAATGCCTCCTTTCCTCATTTAGACAATACATTGGATGTAGGGCTGCACAATATTGGAAGAAAACAGACAGTGTAATTTTTTTCATTTAAATCTATGATATATATTGCGATTTATAAATGCAATTTCACTAGATGATTTGAATAGCTTGTTAAGAATTCATCATTTTAGATCGATTTGGGATGATTCGGGAGTGTAAAATGATTTTAAATAGTGACAAGCAAAGTTAAATACAACAGATACAAATAAACAATGAGTTATGATTTTCTGTCAAACAGTATTTTGAAACGGAAACAAAATTGTTACTATGTAGTAATAACATTTAATAATAATAATGTTTTTATTTATCACTCCATTCATTCATTCATTTTCCTTTAGCCCCTTTATTCATCTGAGGTCGCCACAGCTAAGTTGGAACCGCCAACTTATCCAGCATATGTTTTACACCAGGAGTCACCAAACTTGTTCCTGGAGGGCCGGTGCCCTACAGGTTTTAGCTCCAACTCTAATCAAACACACCTGATCAAGCTAATCAAGGTCTTACTGGGTGTACTTGAAACATCCGGGCAGGTGTGTTAAGGCAAGTTGGAGCTAAACTCTGCAGGGACACCGGCCCTCCAGGACCGAGATTTGGTGACCCCTGTTTTACACAGTCGATGCCCTTCCAGCTGCAACCCAGTACTGGGAAACAGCCATACACACACACTCATACAATACGGCCAATTTAATTAGCTAATTTATCTAATTCACCTATGTTGCATGTCTTGGACTGTGGGGGAAACCGGAGCACGCAAAGGAAACCCACACCAACACGGAGAGAACATGCAAACTCCACAAAGAAATTCCAACTGGCCCAGCTGGGACTCGAACTAGCAACCTTTTTGCTGTGAGGTGACAGGGCTAACCAGAGTCACCGTGCTGCACTTTGGTCAAATATAATCCTGATTTTATTTGCAGATCCCTGCGATGTGACCATTACGGACTGGCACATTGCTATAATGATATATTGTGCAGCCCTAATTGGATATATCTTCAAGGATTTACTGCTAAAACCGTGATAATCTGCATTATCATGAGGATTACAGTTGTAAACCGTAACACTAACCGTCAGAAATATCCACTGTTTACCGTGACACTAGTAATAGTGACTGCACTAGTCCTGCAGGGTCTTTAAATGCTGGTACAGGATGTCCAGTTGCATGCGTCTGCTTATGTGCTCAGTGGCCCGTGCCGTATAGTTGATGGTAGTATGCAGCTCAAGCGGATCCACTTACAGAAAAACACACTCTTATGGCTGCTCACTTTGTTGGCCACCGTCTCAGTGGGCACCCTAAATTACCCCCACAAACACCACAGGTCTACACCCTGGTGGGATGCTACACCCCCACCCGTCCCGCTGCAGAGGGCTATTTTTATCCCAGCATGCCTGAGCACAGGAGCAGGACGAGTATCTGGTTCTTCAGGGACTTGGGTTTCTCAGCAGCTGAGTGGAGCTGCAGATAAAGACTTCTCTTGTGGCCGTTTATTGTCTCCTGTCTTACATCGGGGATCTTTCATTCATTCATTGTGTGCTTCTCTCCTCATCTCTTTCTTTTCATTACTGTGACGATCGGCCTACAGACCTGCAACAAATGACTGATCCTTGAGTAGTGAAGATAGCACGTCTGTTGTTTTTTGGAAGTTGTTCAGAGTAAGTTTTGCAGATATTTTCAGCAGCTTTGATTGAATCGGCACGCTAATCAAGTGTTTAATATCTGTTATATAAAGCTGTCTGGTGAAATCCCATTCATTAGGCAGGAAAAACTGATATGTTTTATGAATAAGGGTGCTTTCACACCTGGACTTTTGTTTCAGAACCTGGCACCTTTGCTGCCTCATCGCAGTTCGTTTGGCATATGTGAATCCAGCAATCGCACTCTGATCTGTGCCAAATCAATCGATCCGGGATCGCCTGAATGAGGTGGTCTGGACTCTATTTAAACGAACTCTGGAGCTCATAGATCATAGTGAGAAAGCAAAATGATCCAACGAACCAGGCTATATCACAGTGTATTATGAAGAGAGAATAATGAGTAGGGCGGGATGTCATCAATCCTCCCAGTAAATGTGCATTTCATATCGAATACAAAAGTGAAAGCTTGCTGAACCATCAACTAGAGCTGTTTATTCATTAGGGTAATTGACCGAACTGCAGTCTTGGTTTATCTGTTATCTGTCTCTATAATGTAAAGCCTATAATGCTAATTCTAGCAAACTAGCCAGCCATGTATGAGAAAGTCTTTGATGACGATGTTTGTGGGTGTCACCATTCAAAATGAAAGCACAGTATTAAAGGGCCATGACTTTAAGTGCAACTTTAACTGCAGTTTGGCACTTTCACTTCCATTCATGAACATTTCATGCATGCCCCCCGTGACAAACAAGATATAGGATGCGAGGAACTGTTGGAAGAGTGTAGTTTTAATGCAATGTTTGATACCGCACGCCATATGGGAGGAAAAAACCCTACGCATTTCTTTGTAATTTCAATTCACTTGGTAGGTAGTGTCAGAAAGCTGTGTGTGTATAGACTGTCCTGTCACAAAATGCGGTGAAAATTCTACACGACGGTAATAGTTTGATTCAAGATGTTTACATTCAGAGAACAGCATTTACAGCAGATCTTCCAGTCCATAATATTGTAGCGATATTAAGGTACTGTAAACTTAGTAACTAAATCATTTTGACTAAGGTCTGTCTTTAAAAACAGAGTACTGCAGTCAATACTAACAATTTTTGCCTCTGAATAAACAAAACACTGGTCCCACACTTACCACATCTGTAGAGACAAGACAATCAACACCAACTGGAACAGTGTCTTTTTTTTAAAAGAAGACAAGCGGCACTATTTCCAGATGCGAAAAGCTCTCGGGTACAAAATGTTCCTTACAAACGTATTTTTGTCGCATGTTAGCAGAGCACTGTAATCCACACATGTGAGTCCAGCTGCGCTCTCATAGCGGGGAATTGAAAACAAAACCAGCATATTTATAAACGCAACACTGACGGCCCATGTCGCCAAACAATTCTTCTACTTCCACTTGTTTTGATTACGGTTGGCAACACAACGTGGCATCTCTCTGCCATCTGAACATTCTAACAGGGAGTCTTCGAAGATATATCATGCATATTAATGAAGTTGCGCCTCATTCACAATACAGCGCGCTAATTGGTTCGAACTGAGTCTATCTCTTGAATTAATGATGAAAGCTCAAAGACGTCACGTTGTGCCCACCGGTACACACTGAAATTTACACTAGGGTCTAATCGACGTGACGACGTTTCAAAATTTATTTTCAAACCTGAAGAACGAATTTGCTTGAAATAACGCAAAAACAACCAATTTTCACTTTTTTTTAAAATATGTGTCCTAATAGTGTTTATAGCAACGCAAGACACATATATGACTGTCAACATCTCAAATGTGTTTTGTGACCCTTTTAAGTTTGAGAACATTATTGGTCAACTAGTTAATATAACACCATTAATATAAGCTGAAATGGCATTTAGAGGCAGTGGAGAGTTGTATTGAGAACCAATACAAAGTTGGGTGCATCTGCATAACACTGGAAACTGGAGCCATGATGGAGAATGAAGGGAGGCATGTAGATCACAGGTGTCAAATCCAGTTCCTGGAGAGACTCAGCTCTGCACAGTTTAGTTCCAACCCTGCTCCAATACACTTACCTGTAGGTTTCAAACAAGTCCGTAGGACTCCATTAGTTTGATCAGGTGTGTTTAATTAGGGTTGGAACTAAACTGTGCAGAGCTGCAGCCCTCCTGGAACTGGAATTGACCCCTGTGATGTAAATGATGAAGAGTAAAGGACCGAGAACAGAACCCTGAGGAACACCTTGAGAAACCGAAGCAGTTGAGGATTTGGACTGATAGATAGTGACAAAATGTTGATGGTCAGACGTAAACCGAGACTGGGGAATGCAAGAAACCCCAAATAGTAGTGAGATAAGAATGCTGTTAGAGACTGCGTCAAAAGCAGAGGACAGATTTAACAGAATCAACAAACTAACAGAGTCCGTGGTCACAAGAAGGTCATTGACAACCTTGAAAAGAGCCGTCTCTGTGCTGTGGAGTGAGCCAAAACCAGACTGAATGCAGATATGACTTGAGTAGCAACTACTTTCTAAAGTTATTTTGAAAGTTGAGGCAGATTCGAGAAGGGGAACGATGTCTGCTGAGAAGTTGAGAAATGAGAATTGAAATAGACAGTGCGAGAACGGGTACAAAGTTGTTCAGAAGGAAAGTAACAGGATCAAGATGATGGAAAGATGCATTTATCTTCTTGAGTGGTTCAGAGATGTAAGCAGGAGTCTGAAAGTCAAATGTACCAGGTGCAAAGTCATAGAGGAAGTCATGCAAGTGGAGAGAGGAGTATAATGTTGTATAGAGTTCACATTCAATTGATTTTGTTCTGAAGGAAGTGTAAGAATGACTCCCTGAGGTCAGCTGAGTTACTCATGATCACTGCAGGATGGATGGTCTTTGGAGGGGAGGCGGGGGGTTGACTTGGTAATGAGGGAAGAACAATAGTTGGATCTTGCTGGATTTTAAAGTCCACATGAACCGGAATCTGCAATTTTGATTTTTTTTGTTAATATTTAAATGAAGTTCCTAAAGAAACAGAATATTAAATGAGAAAACAGTGGGTGTGGCTTGTTTTTTTTGTTTTTTTACTGCGAGCTGATTGGATGTAGTAAAGTAGCATTTAATTCAAAAAGATCTGGAAAAGGGTTTGGGGGGAGTTATTACAGCCTAACACATTCCTCCTGCTCACCATTTCTGTTTTTTGTCTAAACGGACAGCTGGAGGGGCGTGGTTGAGTATGTTAGCCACGCCCAATACCTCAGACAGACCTAATCTGAGAATTTAACTGAAAATAAACAGGAAGTGCATTTTCAGATTTCAATGAAAGATTAGAATGGCAAACTTTTTCGTTCTTAATGACATGCGCAGATGAATTGTTTAGCACAAAACTAGCAATGTGAGCTAACAAAATCAATATGGTTAGTTATTAAACAGAAATAATGAATAGGATGTGCATTAAGGCCAGTTTTCCTTTACGGCTCGTTTCCACTGAGTGGTATGGTTCGGTACGCTTTTATGTTTCCACTGTCAAAAGGTACCAAAAAGCAAACCGTACCGTACAACTTTTTGGGTACCCTTCCCAAAGGGTACTTGGCAGATTGAACGCTATTGGTTTACAGAGATGTGTCACTAGTGCATGCACAAGCCAGGAGAATGAAAACAAAGGAACCGCCATTTTTAAATACACAGCCGAGACATTACACCATAATAATATCTACAAATAATAACAAGCCATGGTCGATGCGAGCTCGAGCTAACCTTGCCGTTGTCTTGATGAACAGCCACAAAGCCAAGAAAAGCAGAATCTACCCTGTGCACAGTAGCCCGTCTAAAGCAGGGGTGGGCAAACTTGATCCTCGAGGGCCGGTGTCCCTGCAGAGTTTTGCTCCAACACCAATCTAACACACCTGAACACACTAATCAGTGTCTCCAAGATCACTAGAAAGCTACAGGCAGGTGTTTTTGATTAGGGTTGGAGCAAAACTATGCAGGACACCAGCCCTCCAGGATCGAGTTTGCCCATCCCTGGTCTAAAGCGTGAGCAGTTTCACTTTCTTGCATGAGCTCGCTGCTCGTCTATATTTGAAATAACAAACTTGAGCTGATGATAATAACATGTGCGTAATTATTGAAGTGCTTCTGACATCCGATCCTTTCAAAAACAGACAAATGTGAGAGTGACGCGGGAAAAGACAAAGGAGCAAATGATTCTTTCAGCAACCTAAAAGATGAACAAACTGCCATGTTTATCATCTCCTTTTGGACTATTATGAACTCCGAATGACTGAATTACTGTCTAACAGAGGCTACATGTGCTGGTGAAGATTACAGATACAGATGAGAGGTTTGCACCACGCCCACCAAAAGGGTATTGTTGGCATGGATTATATGCACTGAGCCACCGTTCCGCCCTCAATTCATGTAAATACAGTTTTATTCATACGTTTTTAACACAGTTAGCGGAAATGTAATGCAGGTGCTTACCATTTAGACCAAATCTAAACCCTTTTATCTATTTTATGGTTCTTTACGTAACAGAAAATGTAACTGAAACCAGAGTTTTGTGGTTTATCCTATTATCGGCCTACAGGATTCTCCAGTAGTGCTCATCAGATGTTCTGACAGTATTGACCCAGTGAGATCAGATCTGAGTTGAAAGGCCTGAGTGAGAGCAGAGATGGAGATGATGTAAGATTGAGAGTGAAATGGTGATGAGTTGAGTGTTTCCCATCATGCGGAGGGATTCACATCACATCTGACTGACAAGACTCTGTAGCTATGTCTTGTTTCAGAAGCTGCAGTCTTTAAAGCTGAATCCTTCGAGGTCCACATGGGCTGAACTGAGCATTTTGAAATGAGATGGTCAGCTAGCAACGTTTGTACTGACTTGTTCTCAATGGTTGCATTTACACTGCATGTTTCAAGTGACCCAATTAGTCTTCCATGTGGCATAGATCGGATACAGCCCATATGCAGTTGAAGTCAAAATTATAAGCCCCCCTGTATATTTTTCCCCCAAACTCATTTCTAATAATAGATTTCTTTAATCTTTGCCATGACAGCACATAATATTTGACTAGATGTTTCTCTAGATACTAGTATTCATCTGAAAGTGCACTTTAAAGGCTGAACTAGGGTAATTAGGCAAGTTAGGGCAGAGGTTCTCAACTTCGGTGGCCTTGAGGGCCAAATATCAGCCACATGACCTACAGAGGGCCACTTGTATATATTTGAACACTTTTTATTTGTTTAAAGAAGGCTTTTGACTAGGGGTGTCAATTGATTGTTTCTTCAGTGCACTGCGATGCAGACAATTCAGTATCGGTTCTGTAATAATCATAACCGGTTATTACGTACTGACATCATTTATCTCATATGTGTGAGTGTTTACAACGCTCCAACTACTTAAAAATGCAGAAAATGTGCACTGCGTGTGTGTTTGCTGGACAGTCTTTCACTGACACTGAACAGCACAAGCCCCTATTTCTCTGCGATTTTAAGAAAATGAAAGTAAACTTAATTTCTCTCTTTCTCACTGTGGCTTGTTTGACCTGCTGCCGTGACTTTTCCTCTCCTCTCGGCTGTTACAGCGATACCTCTGGATTCAGACACGAGCGCATGTCTGCAGAGCGAGTTTTCTCCACCGTGTCTATCATGGATCAGCTGTGATCACCGCTGCCGTTTATCATCGGTGAACTGCGCCAGAGCGTTAGAGCCAATCGCAACCCTTTCTGTTAAGCGTGTGACCAATCATAAGGATGTAAGAACTCGCTAGACAAGGCTCAGTCAGCTAGCGGGATATTTACATTTTTTTTTATTTGCTATAAATGCTCATGTTGTTTGAGCATGTACTGCATGTTTTGTGCATGAGTTTTTAAAGGTACAGTTTATATATCTGACTGCTTGTATTAAAGGAAAAAAAAATTACAAATAATATATAAATATATACATTTTTCTTGTGCTGTGAAGTAAAATCTAATTGTTTATGGAAAGCATCGTCAATGCACCAGGATACACTGAATTAATGGATTGAACCGAATCGATAGCATGATAATCGTAACCGAATCATGAGCCCAGTGTAGGTTCACACAGTGGTTTTCCATGTACCTCCATAAAAAATGAATTCACATCACCACGCAGGGTTAAAAATCCACTTTTCATTATCCAGTTTTCTTGTTTTGGTCACCATGAAAGTACAGTTTCAAGAGTTCACACTTAGCTGATGATTGAAAATAAAACCTGTTTGGCATGCTGCCCCAGGAGAGAGATCCTTGAGCCCTGGGCTCCCTCCTGTATAGTTGTTAAACATGATATTTAATTAATCTGGTCTCCATTTAACGACTCTTCTGTCTTTTAAATCTATCAGGTAACGTGTCACAGCTTCAGTACACTGCTTCAATCTTTCGCTTTCACGCTTGTACTTAGTCATTTTAGTGAACACCTCAGATACTGTTGGTTGGTTCCTGTTGGTTGTCCACCTTTTTTGCCAACCGAATTTGTCAACGCCATTATAACGACACCGATCACTCTGCCTATTCAGTCCCACGAAAAAAGTGATTGACAGGTGGTCATTTGTGTGTAACTTATCTTTATTTCTGATTTGGTTATGGGTAAGTTGGGTAGTTGAAACGGTAGGCTAGAAATAATTCTTTATAAATTATATAATTATTCATAAATAATTAATTTACCTCCGCCTACGACGACGATGCCATTGTCCATCGCATTATTTCACATTAGACATCGTACGATGCCAAACTGGTTGACATCGCCCAACCCTACTGCAATGTGACTATTGCGAATTTAAACATTGCGATATTGGTGCTGAAGTGATATCTTGTGCAGCCCAAGTTTATTGTTCTGGATAACGCATCACTCTTCCAGTGTGTCCTTCGGAAGATACAACCTCTGAAATTAGACACCACTTCTGTTTCCTTTTATTGCTTATTTCTTCACCATAGCATTTGCTCATTCCCACATCCACTTCTGGTCAAAGCGCAGAACTTTAAGGCATTAGCACAGTGTGTTTCAGGATGAAGTCTGCCAAATGGAAATCCACCGAGAGCCAAGTCTGATGAATATCTGTTCAAGCCACATGCCTGAAACTTGTCAACATCTTGTAGAGCTCTACAAGTGTTTTATTACAAGGGAAATTATTTGAGTTCTTAAAGGGATAGTAATTATAAATGGCTGTTAATGTACAGTCAATCCTAAACGTTGGTGACTTTATTTTCTTTAGTAGAACATTAAATTAGATTTGTGGAGCTGCGCATCGATGGATCTGCTCTTCAGTGTTTAGACTTTCAGCAGGGAAATTAAACCACACTAAACTGAACTAAACTGAACTTCAACACTCCAAACTGGACTGACTCAGTTTCAGTTCACTAGAACTTCTATGTGAAGCTGCTTTGACACAATCTACATTGTAAAAACGCTATAGAAATAAAGATCAATTGAATTGAATTGGATAAAACTGCAGTGCTTTGTGATTTATTAAATATTAATCAGTCAATAGGTTACCTTCACTTTGGGAGAAAAAAAACCCAAAACCTTCAGGCAAAGGTTATATGAAGTGCTAGGTGATGCTACATGAATACATTTGAGTTCATGTTGAATTGTACAACACTTAAAGGTGCTATTGAAGTGGGATATGGGACAGGTTTGCTGGTATGGGAAGGTTTAAGGGTGGGTTAAGTTGTAAGGGATGTCACCAGTGTAATTATGAATGTAATTAAAGAAATTAATCACAGATGTATTTACATTAATTTTTGAAATACAAGTACATGTATGTGTATAAATGCCCCCTTTACCAGGGGGAGCTCTTGAGACCTACCTGATCTCAGACCCCCTTTATTCTAAGGGTGCTTTCACACTTGGTTCAATTGCCTGGTCCTCACTAAAGTTCGATTGCCCCCCCCCCCCCCCCCCCCCCCCGCTACCTTCTCAGCTGCTTTGTGTTCACACCATCTTTTTTCCTTCTGAACTCCGGTACGCTTGTGTCGTCAAGCTGCTGTTGTGTGTACAGCTGTTGCTAGGTGACTGACATGAAAGCAAAGCACCAAAATGGAAAGACGTTCACACATCAAGATTATTCTGCTTTAACTGAATCTTTTAGACATACAGAAAGCGACTCGCGTCCATCTGCCGCAAAAATATTGTAAACATTCAGAATATCACACAATGCCTGCAAGAGCTGTTTTTGGAGCAGACATTATCACTGTGTTTGCCCTGGCTCAGTCCCGCTTGTCACGGTACAGTACGTGATATACACACACACTCACACACACGAATGAACATTATGAAAACGATAGTTTGTTGTACAGTTGGCGGTTCACTTCTGTTATTTGGGACGATTGCATTCATACTAGAAGTGAACCGAACCAGAGTTTGATTGAATTGTTCCCAAGACCACCTCTTTCAGATCGACTCGGGTGTGGTTAACAGGTGTGCACCAGAGTTCAGAAGACACGTTCACACTAGCTAAACCTACCTTACTCTAGGGGTGCTGTGTGGCACGACTGTTCAGACGGACACTGACACAAGGAGCCATGGTGTTAATTTGTTTCTTTAATGACAGCAGTACAAAACTGAACAATTATTTGAACTGGACAAGCTAAAAATGAACTTTTATTTTTCTAACTTTTTTTTTATCCACAAAGTGTGCAGCTTTTGTCACTGCAGTGTATATTAACGGGCTTCTGGAAGAACATTTCAAGTACTCTACTGGTTACATTGATATTAGTATACTTACTAAATAAAGTATACGTTTATACTTGACCTTTGCTTAAGTATACTTTACCTAAGGGTGTATTTACTAACTTACTTACTAAGATCAGTCTTGTACAGCCAGGGGGAGTATTACCGCTCTGACAGCCAAGTTGGGTCAAAGCTAGAGATGCTCCGATCAGGATTTTGGTGATCAGCTGATACTGAGCACCGATTCTAATGCTTCAAGCTTTATAATGCATTAAGCACATTTTCCCTCTAAGTATAAACCTTAAGAGAATATCTTGCCTTACATTAGAGAACAAATCAATAATGCTGCATATAATCCCTTAAACACATCTCTTATAATTATTTAGGTGTCAAATTGTCATGGCCAGAAGTAGCTTTACAAATAATAATTCATCTATTGATTGATTTGCACTCGCAATATCTTTACTGCTTTATTCATTCATCCGAAGAAATGTAATACTTGGACCATCACTGTGCCTCTCGCGATCTGTTCTCCTGCTCATTTACTCGAGTCGCCATGATTTCAGAGTATTTCAACTCATTTTTGGGGATCACGGGACCGAACACGTCACGGCAGCTCAAAACACTAGAAATACAATGGCTGCACTTGCTACAAAAAGAGCATCACTCGCGCTCGTCGTACCAATAAACCTAAACAGAGGTCCCGTCGTATCTGTATATATTTTAGATAACATGAAGGAATTAATTTATCTTGTTAGTTTTGACAAATGTAAGTTGATTGAACATAAAATAATTAAGTTGTCGCAACAAAACATCAAGAATTGTGGTGTTTCAGCTCATTTTTAATAAATAGTCTGAACGAACAGTAAACATCAGAGGTTGTCTTCTGGAGTTTCATATGGAAATTGTCATCACCTTCATTAATTATACTTTTTAATTAGAAGCACGCTTATCACATAATGTGTTTGTATGATTGTATTAAAAGCATGTTTATAGTTATTATTTTTTATTAACCCATCCAGCCGAGTAATTGAAAGAGATTTCATCCAGCCCAGAATTTCAATTTGCATGTAAATAGTTTGGAGAAATCTAACGACGGTGTTGATTTGCATGTCTGGCGCGCAGTACACACTTCAAGACCCATTCACCGGGGGGAAATTATGACGGGCAGCAGGAGCAGAAAGTGTTTGTGCATGCGTATGTGTGTTAGCATTCATGCATGTGTGTGAATGCGTTTGTGCACTTCTCTCTAGGCCAGTGCTGTGCCATCGCTAAACTGTCCTCCCCCAGATGCTATTTATAGTAACTAGAGTCTTCCTCAGAGACATCAGCATAGAAGAAATGCATCTATAATTAAACCAAGTCTCTCTCTCTTTCTCACACACACACACACACACACACACACACTCTGTCCTGTACTTCCCGTCTTTTAATCTTCTCTATTTATTTAATGTCTTTTTCCTCAGCTGGTGATTATTCATTCTTACCGCATTTTATTTCAAGTCCAAGAAAAATCCACAAACAAATAGCATAGTGTTACCATGGTGGAGTTTGGATGTGGTGCCACTCTGGAATTTTGGCCATTTTTCCATTCAGCTAGCCTGGCATTCCTTCCAAATAGGCTGGCATTCCTAAGTATGTTAAATACCATAGACACACTATATACATATGGTAAATGGGACTAAGGTGCATGTTGAAATGCAGGGGCGGATTGGCCATCTGGCAGTTCTGGCAAATGCCACAAGGGCCGGACCATTTTTTAAATGTGGTCCGGTCAGTTTATTGTTATTATTATTTTTAAATTTCTTATTATGTATTGTTTTTACATGCAGGCAGCTTTTGTCTCATGCAAGATGTGAATATTATGATCATGATGCTGATGATAATAATACTAATAATAATAATAATAATAATAATACTAATAATAATAATAATAATAATAATAATAATAATAATAATAATAATAATTGGCACAGTAGGTAGTGCTGTCGCCTCAAAGCAAGAAGGTCGTTGGTTCGAGCCTCTGCTGGGTCAGTTGGCATTTCTCTGTGGAGTTTGTATGTTCTCCCTGCGTTCGCGTGGGTTTCCTCCGGGTGCTCTGGTTTCCCCCACAGTCCAAAGACATGTGGTACAGGTGAATTGGGTAAGCTAAATTGTCTGTAGTGTACAGTATGAGTGTGTGTGGATGTTTCCCAGAGGTTGCGGCTGGAAGGGCATCTACTGCGTAAAAACGTGCTGGATAAGTTGGCGGTTCATTTCACTGTGGCGACCCCAGATTAATAAAGGGACTAAGCCGAAAAGAAAATGAATGAATAATAATGGTAGTAATAATAACAGTAATAATAATTGTTTAGCATTTGGCCCAAGCGGTGACAGCCGGCTGGTTTTGAGAGGGTCCGACTCAATCATAGGTTACGCGGACGTAATCAAAACAAACAGTAAGTGCAACACAAGCTAATTGTCAGAGATGAACCATTAAAAAAAGGCAGTGCCGAAAAAACTCAGAGAAAGCAAAAGAAAAGGGCTCTAAAATCAGACGCTGCCACATGCATAAAATTAACTGAAATATTCTCAAGGTTTAAATTCTGCTGCTGCATCAGAGGAGGTAAGAAGACAACAGAAAATACACTTCTAAGTCATTATACTCAAATATACTGAGTAATTTTGACACCGGGCACACTACTTCTGACAGTAACCTACACTGTGCGTAATAGTAAACTTAGCGTAGCATTTCTGTACATTTTAAAATGTCATTATCAGCAGATTTAGGGTATACAGACCGCTGTATGCTACTGTACTAGCAATATAGTCTAGCATGCAAAAGAACCTATGCTAGATTTGCTCTTAGCCTAAACACACACTCCAAAATCGGCATTTTAAACAGTTAAACTATGTAGTATAAGATAACACACACACAGCTGCCTAAAGAATGCCGTTTATACACCGTTTACAGGTAGCTCACATGCTCGGTATGCTCACCATGTTACATAACTGCCCCCTGCTGGTCATGTATTTCTTGTGTTAGACCATGTTGTGGTTTCACGCACTACTGCGGAAATGTGCGATTTCTCTTTAAAACACTCGTGCGTTCTCAGTAGCCATATCTGTGGCTATAGCCATACTGTAGGCATTTGTAGTGAACTCTGAATACATAGCCAGTCTTTAAAGTAAAACATGAAATGCATGCATAGGTTACT
The DNA here is from genome assembly GCF_903798145.1 of Danio aesculapii. NCBI lineage: Eukaryota > Metazoa > Chordata > Actinopteri > Cypriniformes > Danionidae > Danio > Danio aesculapii. The sequence goes on along the minus strand of NC_079449.1, from coordinate 46,867,418 downwards.
GTATGTAGTTAATCCTTAGGTAGAGGCGCAGAGAATGTCAACACTGTAGAGCAGGAGTCACCAATCTCAGTCCTGGAGGGCCGGTGTCCCTGCAGAGTTTAGCTCCATCTTGCCTTAACACACCTGCCTGGATGTTTCAAGTATACCTAGTAAGACCTTGATTAGCTTGTTCAGGTGTGTTTGATTAGAGTTGGAGCTAAAATCTGCAGGACACCGGCCCTCCAGGAACAAGACTGGTGACCCCTGCTGTAGAGAATGACATCTAGTTATTTGTGAATAAAACTATGCTGAGGTGTTGCTGGTGCTGCCTGTCCATTTGTTTGTGTGTGTGTTTGTGATACACATTCACAGGTTACTCCTATCGTAAGTAATAGCAGACAGACGACAGAGACAGCACACGGACTCTACAAGATTCACAGATTATTTTAGTTTAGTTTTACTGTATGTATAAGATTGTTATAAATGGGTTGTTTTTGTTCGTCACATACATTAAATCTTTAAATATCTATTACATATGGTACTGCTTATATGATTTCACCATCTGTACACCAATATAAGTAGTGAATGTGTGTCCGTGGGCGGGGCTGTGTCAGTGTGGTAATGTGGGCTGGTGTGGCTACAGTGTCAGGGCTGAATTTTTATTTGTTCCCAGTCCGCCCCTGTTGAAATGTTATGCATGTTATCAGAATTATTAGCCCTCCTGTAGTTTATATTTTTTATTTTTTTTATATATATATATATATATTTCCCAAATTATGTTTAACAGAGCAAGGGATTTTTCATAGTATATCTGACAATATTATTTCCTCTGGAGACAAGTCTTTGTTTTAAAACTATTTTAAGGTCAATATTTTTAGCCCCCTTAAGCAGTATATATATTTTTGGTTGTCTACAGAACAAACCCCTGTTATACAGTGACTTTCCTAATTAAGTTAAGCAATAAAAAAATGTAAAAATCTAATAAAATAGCAAATCAATCATTTGAAAGGACTAAAACTTTAAACTTTGATTACTAAATTACAGAGCAAGCTAAAGAAATGGTCAGTTATAGGTATTATACAATATTTTGATTAAATTGGACTATCTGGATAAAAGATGTCGTGTTTCGGTTCCACCGTAAGCCATTTGTACACAAAGAAAGCATTTTTATTTTTATTAGAGAAAATACAACATTGCATGGAGTACAATATAGTGTAACAGGATAAAGTAAAGAAAAAGTGGCCGTGTTCTCTGATACTTCAGTTCTGTATGGCTCATTATTGGAGAATTAGATGCATGACAGGAGACAAATCTCTTTAGGAAAATAGAAAGCATTTTTAAGTTGAAATAAATAATCAGCTTTAATATTTTAAGTTGCTTTTGTGAAAATACAGTGTCAAAATATGACAGTGTAAAATGAGACCACTTTAGCTGTGGGTTACACTGGACTTTTAGCCCCATAGACTTCCATTACAGTTTGTTGGACTGCAAATTCATTCACGCGATTGTTGAGATCAATAGAAGATCAAACCTGAACTCTCTGTACATAAATGTCAATGCTGGAGCAATCGCTTGTTTTATCCTCATTACATCATTTAGTTTTATATTGTTAGACAGTGGTCCCCTATCTTTTTATCACCACGGACCACGGAGTGTTTTCTACCAACAATTTTACCATTGGAAATGTAAACGGCCGCTGTCATTTGCGATCTCCAGCAGTTGATCTTCTTGCACAGACGTGCTGGATTTACCTGATTTGTTGACAAATGGGTTACGGATCCATTCCTTGGCAGATCATTGGTCCTTCACTGGGCCGTTTTTCTCTTTGCAAAGAAACTTTCCAAAGATGTCTGTTTCTTACTAGTGGGTTAGATTTTGGTGCTCACGTGACCGAGATGCAAGGGAGAGAGTATGGTCGTTTTTTTGTTTGTTTTTTTTCCCATAAAAGATCGTTCAGATAATAAATGTAAATAAGGAATGATTTCTTGTGTGGCACGGTACCAATTGATCCACAGACTGGTACCAGTTCGGGTCTTGGGGAACACTGCTATAAGATAGTGGCGGCGTTTGAAACAGCATACTATTAGGTATGCAAAAAGCAGTAGGTGAGCGATTTGAGTATGTTTGAATCCCCAATATTCAAAAATGAGTAGGAAATCTATTCCAGAATGCCATGGGAAAGTATTCGGCATGAAGAAGTAATAGTACCGCCTACTCGTTGAGTATGTGGTTTCAAATGCAGCCATAATTTGACCTGCTCAATCTCTAGTGTAACCGTGGCTTTAGAATTACTGCACTGGGGTCCTACAATAGACTAATGTGTCACCACCCAATGATTCTTCTTCTAAATATCTCTGATGAACTATTGTTTACACACTAACCACTTCTTAGTGAGTAAATCATGGTCAAAATGTGTGATTAGTCAATTTTGCTTAATAAAACTGCATCTTTTTATATAGTTGAAGTCAAAATTATTCACCCTCCTGTTAAGTTTTTCTTATTATAATATTTCCCAGATCAAGGAATTTAACAGATCAGGGAATTATTCACACTATTTCGGATAATATGTTTTCTTCTGGAGAAAGTTTTGTTTTATTTCGGCTAGAATAAAAGCAATTTTAACTTTTTTTTTCTTGCCTGTTTAACCTAATTAACCCAGTTCAGCCTTTAAATGTCACTTTAGGCTGAATACCGGCATCTTAAAAAATATCTAGTAAAATATGATGTGCTGTCATCATGGCAAAGAGAAAAGAAATCAGTTATTAGAAATAAGTTCTTAAAACTATTTGATTTAGATGCTCAAAACTCCCTATTTCAGTAGAAGAGAATTACCTTAATCCTCGCGAGATTTAGCCGTACGAATGCTTAATTTGCCTAGATATGTGGCGACTCACCTACAACATATTAATAGAAGAAAACAGTACGTGACGAAAGAAGTCCGAAACTTCAGTAATCATAAAAGTGTAAGCAAGAAATCCCAGAATGCCCTACTGCTTCATCCCAGATTCTGGAGTATTCATCAGATGGGCACGTATCTATCCCAGAATGCCATGGGAAAGCATTCGGCATGAAGAAGTAGTAGTACCACCTACTCGTTGAGTATGTGCTTTCGAATGCAGCCATAATTTTGCATGCTCAAACTCTGGTGTAACCGTGGCTTTACGCTGTAAAGGAGGTTTAAAATTACTGAATCTAAATCCTACATTTTCTGCAAATAGTCCCACTCCAGAGCCACACCATTTATTGTGCCAATCTCATTATGTCTGGACCATTTGTCAGCCAAAATAAATTCTTCATTGTCTTTCTGAAATACAATGCATTGCTTTGTTTCAGTGAAACATTTGGTGCCATTCATCCATTAACCCGATTCTCCCAGGCTGTTAACTGATCATTATTATAATATATCGTTTTTGAACATTTCCACCTGTTGCGAATGAGAATTTGGTCTTCCTCCAAATCATTGAGAGGTCACATTCCTGCTCCCTAACAGTCCCACCTCCTTCTGTTCTGACATGTCCTCGTCTAGTTCTGCTCTATGAAGTACAAACCGCCAGAACTAGTTTAATCCACACTGCTGTACTACACGTTTCAGACCCTCAAGCCATGCACCTGTACCCTGATCAAACTTCTGAATCAACGCTCTTCCTCCTGTCCTTATTTGTCAGCCCCCATTGTCTGCTAGAGGAACATGTAGATGATATTTTGTGCAGTTTTTTTCAGATGTTCATAAATGCAATGCTTTCCAGGGGATGTTCTGTACTCTTGGAAATGTTCTGTAAATTCATTGCTGTTGGGTTTTATTATTAATAAATGTGAGTAATCTGACATGTCGTTTTTCTTTCTCCACAGCTCTTATATTCCTCTTTTATTTGGTCTTCTATGGCTTTCTGGCGGGAATGTTCACGCTTACCATGTGGGTGATGCTACAGACGCTGGATGACCATACTCCCAAATATAGGGACCGAGTGGCCAATCCAGGTAATGATGCACTGCTAGTTTTTATTATATTATTATTGTCATCACAGTGTTTCCTCTAGGATCTTTTCCAACTGTGGCGGCAGGCCTTTTTTACACAGATCTACCAGTGGCGCAGAATTAGAAGTCGAGATCGCATTTATGCAATAGCCTACGAGCATGCGGATCTCTTTGCTTGCGCGCTCCCACCTAAACAAAGCTGAACTCACCCACTTTCCTGATCTTTTTTCAAACTCCCTTTAAATCTGCTTATAAACTTATAAAGCAATAATATGTCTTCAGAACACTTAAACCATCTGAATTAAATGTTAATTGCATGTAATCAAGGGTTATTTTTAATGTATGTGAGGAAGATTTATTGTAAAATGTACAGTAGAGAATGTAAAGCTACATGATTAAGAAGTTTTAGTTGCTTGTAGACATGTAGTACCTGCCATTTACTCTATTGAAGTAAAACAGCAATCCTGTGAAACACTGAGAGTCACAGCATATTTGTTAATTCTGCAATTCACATCTCTGTGAACCACAATGTTTGTGAAATCCCTCACTAGCTCATGCTTGCAACACTCTGTTTAGTTTCTCTGTCTTTATGCTTTCTCAATGTTTGTGAATATGATTTTTTAACTCAGCCTCTGGCTCTTTATGGGTATAAATATTGTAGGTGGTTTACTGTTTATAGCTATTATAAATATACATATGCGTGTTGATATACTGTTCTAAATATATATATGATTTTTAAATTTGCTTATAGAGTTATATAAATATGCTGATTGATATGATTATACTCGGATGTTTCAGAAATGTGTTTTTAATGCATTGTGTAAAATCAAATGTCTCCCCTTTAAGACTTATTGATCCGCTCATGTAATTACTTCAGAGACGTCTTTGGGGATTTCTAAACCCTTTTATGGACACCGTTTTTTATCTGTATAAATAACACGGAGAGTAATGGAATAGACATCATTTGCAGTAGAGATGCCATTTAGCTGATGTGATTTTTATTCTGTGCTATTTTTACCATTACCTCCATCCATTAAACTCCTACACAGACAAACACACACACACACATATACAGCCCACACACTTGTGTACAGTGGTTGAGATGAGAGCGCTCCAATTCTGTCCTCTTGCTCAATTATGAGCGCTGTTAAACTCGGCAAAGTGAGATACAGCTCACAGGCCTCTCTCTTGCTATCATTCATCCATCCCCAAGTGTCAATTTATTCCTCCCACTGATCTGTCTCTTTCCTCCCTCCCTGAGCTGCCCCCACCTTTCCTGAGATCTTTTAGTAACAGAATGTTCTCAGAACAGACACAGTTGGACATAATTTCAGACAAGCTGCAGTTTCGTGTCTCCAGTTATCAGTGCATTAAATGTTTCAAAGCAAGATTTAAGGGCACATGTTAATGAGCATGACTGCACATTGATTACGAACTGAAGGTGCACTGATACAATGAGCACATGTGCAGCAAATTTTTATTTCAAGGAGTTTTGGAAACTGAATATGCAAAAACCTTCAAATTTCCATCTAAAATGTTGGCTAGTAACCTCCACTAATAGAAAAACAGGTTTTGCTGACACATTTCTGTTATCTGTGTAAAATGTGTATAATAAAAATCTGCTTGGCATATTTTATCCACAGGGCTGATGATCAGGCCAAAGTCCTTGGATATTGCATTTAACCGATCTATTCCTCAGCAATACAGCAAGTATGTGCAGCATCTGGAGGCCTTCCTGCAGGGTGAGTCTCTTCATTTTTTTGAGTACCTTAATGCTATTTCGCACTCTGTATTGGTACAAAAGTGATGATAAACATGGCGGCAAATAGTCCTAACCTCATCAGTGGAGAATATCCATTCAGGACCTGAAGTTGGAGTTAAGACTCAACTCTGCTAAGCACCTGGCTCCTGAAAACCCCAAACATTTTAAGGCTGAGACCAAAGTTAGGCCTTTTTAAATGTATTGACCAACAAAGATTCAGAACTGCGCTAAATTCTCGCACCAGAGCTGAGACTTGTAATGGGCAAGACCCAAACCAGTGTACCTTTCAGGGCCCAGACTGACTTAAACCTATTAAAAAAAGCATTACCAGACCTTCCAGAACAGAGTCCAATTTTAGGCCTTTTAAAGACTCAAACTAGATCTTCTAATACCCAGACTAGTCATGCCTAAACCTTCCAACACTCTAATCAGTGCCTGCACAAAACCCAAGTCAACATGGACCAACATCAAACCTCTTTAATATCTTGGCCAGGGATCACCAACCCTGTACGCGGAGAGCTACTTTTCTGCAGATTTCAGTTGCAACCCTTACCAGATACACCTATCTGTACTTAACAAGTGCTGCTTCAGGTCCTATTAATTGGTTCAGGTGTGATTGATCAGGGTTGGAACTGAATTCTGCTGGAAGTTAGCTCTCCAGCAACAGGGTTGGAAATCTGTGAACTTGGCCATCTGAAGATGCTTTTCCACTACACGGCATAACGTGGTTTGATATTGCTAATTTTAGGAGCTTTTCCATTGTGCTCCATACCTAGTACGTGGTACTTTTTAGTACCATATTGCGTGAGGTTCCAAGCAAGCTTTACCTTTTTAAACAGTTTTTTTAACTATTAAATCGTCACATATACACATGGGTGATTACCGATTGGTCTGAGAGAATTGTCACTACCAGAGTGACTTTCAGCAAGAGAGAGTCCACATGGTTTGTGTTGCATGATTGTTTATGCTGAGCAAAACCAGACTGAGCCATGCTAAACCATGCCACACTGCGCAGTGAAAAAGCACCTTAAGACATAGAACAAAACTAGATTAGCTATCAGCCAACCTAAGATATAAACCTGTATACCTCTGAAGACTTGGACCAATAGCAGACTGCATAAAACTCAAGCCAGTGTCAGACCTTTCAAGGCACAGGATAAGATTAGGCCTCTGTAGGAACAAGTCTAGATCTTCTAGTACCCATACAAGTCATTGCCAGACCTTCTAAGAAAGTACCAGAATGAAACCCAAACCAGGGCTTGAACTTTCAATACAATCCAACATCAGGCCTCCCCAATACCAAGACCCATCTAACTTCCAATCTAAAACCTGAGCAAGAGATGGTATAAATCCCAACCCATTATTGGCCTTCCAAGGACTAGACCCAGAGCAAAACAAGACATGATCAAATCCAGACAATGAGCAAACAGTCCAATTTAAGAGGTCAAGAAGCCGTTCAGAGCCAGGATACTTATTAAAACTCTTGAAATTTGTACTGTAGGTAAAATCCCCTCTAGTACAAATTAGACCAAAATCCAAGACCACATCTCTAGGACTGAGCCCATCTAACTTCCAATGTAAGACCTAGACCAGAGCAAGAGATGGTCTAAACCCCAATCTATTATTGGCCTTCCAAGGACTAGACCCAGAGCAAAACAAGACAAGATGATACAATTCAGTCAATGAGCAAACAAACCAAAATCCAAGACAACATGTCTAGGACTGAGCATCCAGACCAAAGCTATGTTTATGTGGTGTGTTGAGCTCTCAAGGGCACAGTTTCAAGACTCTGGCTCTTTTCAGAACCAGCAAACATTATTTATGTGTGGAAGGTGATGGGTAAAACAAATGAATATTAGCAAAAAAATAGCATAAGGGGTGAAATTTAGTTCAAGGCAAAATTACTAACATGGGAGTATTTCTATCTCTGTTGCTCATCAAGGTCATGTTTGGGCCAAGTAACTGCTCTAAGTAAGAAGTCAGGAGGAGTGGGTGGTGAATCAGATATCTTGCATGACGAGAGACAGTAAATTACACTGTATAACATTATAAAAGTGATATATTCGAAAGTGGTATAAATCTATTCATCATTTTGCATGTCTCAGTACATGAAATGTCATGTGTACCGTCTGATTAGATTCTTGGAATGTGATCAACATAATAATGTCCATTTTAATAGATTAATTTACTTGAATTAGGTATTTGTTTGTCACCTATGAAAATTGATAGCAGCTTCTATGCTATTACTATAGTATTATTGCTATTAGTAGATTATTAATGAATAAACAAGTGACTCATTTAAGGTTTTCATGCAATCAGAACTGAGAGTCTTGTAGATTTTAGTCTATGATAGGACAGTGTGTGTAAGCATTTAAGCATATACATATGCATACACACACATAAGCACAAACTGTGAAGCAGGGGTACCCAAACTCTGTCCTAGAGGACCAGTGTCCTGCAAAGTTCCAACCCCAATTAGAGACACCTGCACCAGGTAATCAAGCTTTTTATAAGTATACTAAAACAGCTGTCACCAAGGCAGCATCCAAAAATGCATACTTCCATATTATATAGTACGCTAAAGTCAGTATGCGAGCTGAGTAGTATGTCCAAATTCATAGAATTTGAAAACAGTATGTGAGAAGTACCCGGATTACTTCTACTACCACCGGCGAGATTCTGAAGTGCGCATCGGATGGATGCTATGCTATCTCATGATGTCCCACGAGAAAATTCATGAATGGGAGTGAAGTGATGCAACTGTCACGGGTAGGTCACGTGATCATGACAGAATGGTGGATGTAGTATGTCCGAGTTCCATTCATACTGCTCACATTTATACTGTATAGATAATCCTTTTCTAACGGCCGAGTAGTATGTTTAAATTCAAATGCAGTACCTACCCAGTAGTAGGCGGTTTCGGACACAGCCCAACTCTATTCCTGGAGATCTACCTTCCCTAGATTTCAGTTGCAAGCCTGACCAAACACCTGTCTGTAATTATCAAGTGGTTAATTGGTCCAGGTGTGTTTGGTCAGGGTTGGAGCTGAACTCTGCAGTAATGTAGATCTCCAGGAACAGAGTTTGTGAACCCTGTACTAGAAACTTCCAGGCAGGTGTGTAGAAGGAAGTTGAAGCTAAACTATGCAGGACACTGGCCCTCCAGGACTGAGTTTGATCACCCCTGCTGTAAATCATAAAAACAAAAAACACTTGCTTGACTATTTTCATTATCAGTAAATGCTATCTAATGAGTATAAATTGAACCTTTGACATGTCCTACATCAACTTTGGAAATTCTCCAACACTGGATTGTTATTCTTTTTGGGATATTATTTCCAATATTTAAAGATTTCTAAAATAGCCACACCTTTTAAACATCTTAAGCACATAATTAAACAACTGCTGAAGATTTCCAGCTTAACAATGTCCTGATTATCTATTTCTTCTCTTGTCTTACTACAGACTACAATGACAGTCTGCAGGAAGCAAATGAACCCTGTCAGGTGGGGATACACTTTGAGCAAGACGATGTTGAGGAGAAGAAGGTTTGCCAGTTCAAGAGAAGTCTGTTACGACAGTGCTCTGGACTGAGTGATACCACTTTTGGTTATTCGGAAGGCAAGCCTTGCATCCTAGTCAAGATGAATCGAGTGAGTCATGTTTTAACTCTCCTCAGGGAAATTCACCTACTGTTTAAACCGCAGGCTAGCTGTTAACATATGTTCTTCTGGCTGATTTAGCCATGGTGCTCATGCAGGGACACAAAGGGTGTGTTCACACTTGGCAGGTTTTGTTCAATTAAAAAATAAAAAACGCTGGTGTGAATGCACTGTTAGTGCCGTTCATAAGTGTGAACCGTGCCAACCGGACACTGGTCAGCAAAACAAGGCCAGAGACATCAATAAAAAGGGGAAAATGAGCCTTGGTCTGATTTCAAATGAACAGGAGTGGTATTACAAGTTGTCATGACCTGACCACACAGAATGGTGCATTGAAAAAGCACCTGCACTTATATAACATATATAGACAATATGTACACACATGCACAATAAGTGTGTTCAGTCCAGAACACAGCATCGTTTTGGTTTTTTGGTAGGGATGCACCAAAATGAAAATTCTTGGCTGAACCGGAAAACTGAAGAGGTCAAAAACCAAAACACCAAAAGAAATTATGACAATTATTACCACCATTCCTTTTATGGCTATGGCTGTGTACTAACCTGACTATAATCAAGGCATTAGCAATTGCATGAATTAATATTAAAGTTTAAAAATTCAATAAAATGTTCATTTAGTTAATTTTGTGGTTACTATATTTGACTATAAACTGGCAGCTAGCTCTCTCCAACTCTCACGTGGTCGCCCACTGAAGCTAAGCAGGGCTGCATACAGTCAGTACCTAGATGGGAGACCACATGGGAAAGCTAGGTTGCTGCCGGAAGTAGTGTAAGTGAGGCCAGCAGGGAGCGCTCAACCTGCGGTCTGTATGGGGTCCTATTGCCCCAGTATATTGATGGGGACTCAATACTGCTCAGTGAGCACTGTCTTTCAGATGAGATGTTTAACAGAGGTCCTGACTTTCTGTGGTGATTAAAAATCCTTGTCCTTCGAAAAAGAGTAGGGGTTTAACCCTGGCATCCTGGGCAAATTTTCCCATTGGTTTCTGTCCATCATGGCCTCCTAACCATCCCCATAACATAATTGGCTTCATCCATGATCTCGTTCTCCTGCGCAGTCTCTCTGCGGGTTCTTCGCATCAATCGCAGCTTGGATTATTTCATGTGCACGCTGCTTTATTTCCTCAAGTAGTGATGTTTATATCAAGGATCGAGCTGTCGCAATGATGTGCAGAGGATCCAAATAGATGGAATAGACGCACCAAGCGCTGTTCAGACAAGCATGTCCAGGCTGTGGTTATCTGTTTGCATCATCACAACATACTGTTTCACCCGTGGTGTTTCAGGAATAAAAATCATTCTGGAAAAAGGACTTTTGTGCCATTTTCAGTGGCCGAATATTCGGTGCATGCCTAATTCTAGATGGATTGTATCGCAAGATATAAATCAGGTTTTGGAATTTCCTCATGCCACCATAGTGTTCAGTGTTAAAAATGCCTGCGTTAGTGCTCTGCAGACCATGACTAAATGTAGAATTAGCTTTTTGCATTGGATCAAATGAACCCACAGAAATGAATTAGAAGTGTGAGCACAATTAAAAACTTCCAATTTTGTCTGCATTGAATTCTTGTCCAAACTGAAATCCATAAGATCAAGATTTCTGCACATCATCAACTGCTGTTATAAAAGAGTCATCATGCAAGGATGTTTGTTCATTGTACAAGTTTCTTGTTGTTTACAGGTTATTGGGCTTAAGCCACGAGGAGACCCACATATTGCCTGCACAGTAAAGGTAATTCCCACATCAAATGTTGTACTCTCGAGCACTTCAGTATCAGAGTGAGTGTGAAATGACAGTGCCAGTCTGAATTAATGTGTGTGAGTGTTTCCATCTTGCGTTTTCACACATCTGTTTGTATCTGGTCTCTCTCCACGCTGCCTATAGGGCCAGCAGTTTTAATGGTGGGTAAGATGTCGGGCCCCCCCCCCCCTATTGTTTCCCCAGGGTCCTTACCCCGGGCTTTTTTTCCATCTCTTTGCTGCCTCTCTCCTGTACTGCTTTGTCTCTGGTGCTTTTAACTGCCCTCATTCCAGAAATGATGTATACCTTCAGATCCCCGGCCATTGATCAATGTAGCACATCATGTCTTGGTAGGAAAACCATAGTCGTGAGCCACCCCTAAAGCCCTGTTTACTCCTGATATTAATGTTTTTATTCGGCTTAGTGCAAGTCAGAATTATTAGTCCCCATGCACATTCCCCCCCCCCCCAATTTCTGTTTAACAGATTTAGTTTCAACACATTTCTGAACGTAATAGTTTTAATAACTCATTCTTAATAACTGATCTCTTTTGTCTGTGCCATGATGACAGTAAATAGTCTTAAAATGTCTTGAAAATATCTAGTCAAATATTATTCAGCTTAAAGTGACATTTAGCTTAACTAGATTAACTAGGCAAGGTAATTAGGCAAGTCATGAACTCGCCAGTTTTTCCAGATGAAAGATTTTATAGGAAATGCTGTGAAAAATGTCTTGCTCTGTTAAACATCATGGGGAAAATATCTGAAAAAGAACAAAAATATATCACAGGAGGGCTAATGATTGTGACTTCAACTTTACATTGGGGTATTGCCGTTAAAATGGCAGAATGCTCTGTACTGTTCATTATCAGGCCCAGTCAAAATGTTTCCATTCGGTCAACTGTTTTCTCTGAAGGGTACAGTGTGGAGATTTTAAAACCCTAACTCTGTTGGAGTAGTCTTGTGTAACACCACTTTGCGCCAGGATTGTTCAATTGTGCTCCTGGAGGGCCAGTTTCCCACAGTTTATCTCAGCAGCCCAGAAGTGACTTTCTAGTGATCATGGAGACCCTGATAACCTGGTTTATTTGTGTTTATTTGGGCTAGAGCTAAACTCTGCTGGAAGGTGGCCGCAAGCCCTGCTTGAGACTACCAGAGTCCGTTATGGCCCATTTTATAATAGGTATGGGCCGCTATAAGATTCTGATATATATTGTATGGCATAATTACCTTGGCTAAAAAAATAATCATGGTTTTACGGTATTGTGATTAATGCTCTAAAATATCTTCTTTTTAAATGTCCCTCCCCCCCTTGGAACACTATATTTCATTTTGAGAAACATTTAAAAAATTTGGAGCAGTAAACATGTCAGGCTAAATAATTCAAATAAACCACTCACTTATGTTGTCTTCAATAGTTTCAAAAACACAGATTTCATCACAATTTAAAACAGTATTTTTGCATATCTACTGGAGATATTGTTATCCAAAAAAACTTGGTATAGCAGAAAATTTCGCCAGCTTTAAAACCTTGACTTTCCAAACCGCAGTATACCTTTAAAACGGTTATCGTCCCATGCCTACTTTAACTTGATTCTAGCCAAACCCAGTTATACACAAAATATTACAACATTAAAATCTACAAATAGTTCACTTAACCGTGATCATATCCTGATGGCTTGCTATTAATTGCTTACGCTAAACCTGACACTAGAACTACCGAGGCAGTCATTTTGAGTATTTTGTAATTTAACTTTTGTTACAGTAAAACCCATAATGGTGGCTTAGTGGTTAGCACTGTCGCCTCACAGCGAGGATCACTGGTTCGAGTCCTGGTTGGACCAGGTGACATTTGGAGTTTGCATGTTCTCCTCGTGTTCGCGTGGGTTTCCTTCAGGTGCTTCTGTTTTCCCCACAGTCCAAAGACATGCGATATAAGTGAATTGGAGGAACTAAATTGGACATAGTGTATGAGTGGTGCGTGTATGTGAGTGCGTATGGGTGTTTCTCAGCACTGGGTTGCAGCTGGAAGGGCATCCACTGCGTAAAACATAAGCTGGATAAGTTGGTTCATTTCACTGTGGCAACCCCTGACAAATCAGGAACTAAGCTGAATGAATGAATAAAAACCGATATAACTATGTCCTGAATGGCCATAAAGGTCAAATTGACTACATGTATTTCAGCGTCCACTACTTTTTCCCCATACCTTGAATATGCATGCCTCTGCTGCCTAGCAACATCCTGCTAACAAAAACAAATCTTCTCCTTCGAAAATGTTTTCATTGTAATTTTAAAAACGTTGCTCTCCCACTTGCCGAACAAAGGCATGTACACACCTTTGGTACAAGTAACTAGGCATTGCCAAAGTCCCTTTTAAGGCAAGTCATTTCACTTGGCGGCCATCTTTGAAATGCCTAGTTTGACAAGCTTACGATTAAATTTCATATTAGAAATCACCAATAAAATTAAAAAACAACTATCTTTTCAGTTTCATCTCTAAATGTTTGAATCGCACAAAATCTCACATCTTGTCCGAGCATCTGCCTCGGAGAATTGTCAGTCTATAGTGATCGATGATTGGCTCCTGTATTCGACGGAGGGCACTATATTGCTATATCGCTATATTGATCATCACACGTTTCCCTATTCAAATCTATACGAGTGACACGTCTTGTGTAGTCTTTGCTTGTACACAATTATAGGCTACAGTAATTAGCAAAAATTATTGTATCTTTAGGGTAAGGACTTCTAAATTCTCAATAAAAGATTCAAATGTTATTGTCGTGGACCAATATCAATTTGGTTCGGTCTTATATGAACAGTTATACTGTGTGCTGTGGCCATTCTAGTAGTTCTAGAACTCCAGTTAGTTCCAGTGCTAATCCTTTTGATGCCAAACTCTTGGTAGCCGCCTGATCTCTTATAAACATGAAATGATGTAGGGGTTGTTCAGACCACAATGATGTTTACGCTAAAATTGCTTATTTAGCACTTAAATTAGCATAACCGTATCAGGGGTAAACAGGGCATTTTGCTCATGGAATTCTGCCACACATGAGTCAAATTCATGGCTTTTCAGGTATTCCAATTGATTATATTGATTGGTACTATTTTTTCTCTTGCAAACCATTGTCTTTTGACCTCAGAACTGAGTTACGAATTCTTACAAACACTGTCCGCAAATACTTAACCGATATCAGGGACGAGTTATGCAATGCTGGACCCTTTTCACTTGTTTGCTTCCTTCAAGTAGTTCTCTATGCTACAGATGTGAGACATTCCTGCCAGACCTGCCCTGTATTTCACTTGCCCCATGAGAACTTCTTTACTGCCCTCATTATTTTGCCATTTTTGTACCTTGTGACTTTTCTGAGACCTCTCATCCATGTGACCCATGAAGGTATACAGCGGACACAAGGAAGTGCCCTCTGCTCTTTAGGAACTCTGTGTCCTCTGAACGCTTTTGCTTTCCAATTATGCAATGGTTACCGATGTTTTAATCTTGCCATTTCTTACTAAACAAACTGTTACTAATAGAAACTTTGCAGTGTTTCAAAGGGACTTTGACACATTAAACTGGTGTACAAATTTAACCAGATATTTCCACATCTGTTGTGCACTTAAACAACTGACTGTTGTTTCCTACATTACGATGCTGCTTGATAACATAATCGTAACTGCAATAAACTGATGTAGAATAGTTTCGGAAATGCTTTTCATTATAAAAGTATGTGGACTAGACCAGTGTTTCCCAACCCTGTTCCTGAAGGCACACCAACAGTTAATTAAACACACCTGAATCAACTCAGCAGAACATTAGAAGAGACTCCACAACCTGACACGAATGGGTCAGATAAGGGAGACATACAAAATATGTACTGTTGGTGTCCCTCCAGGAACAGGGTTGGGAAACACTGGACTAGACAATAGGCCATGTTCATAATATTTGCCACAATAGTTTGTACAACCATTGTTACATAACTGTAACCCACCGGTCCCACTGCACCAAACCTGGCCTGAGCTGGGATCGAACCGGCAATTCTTCGTATGGGAGTCAGTTTCTCTAACTAAGAGACTGAAGGCCATTGCCTCTAGAATCTGTTGCTAGAGCAGCTTTAGAGGTCTGAAGAGTGAGGTTTACTTGCATAGCACTTTGCTAGCTGGCTACAGTTACACTCACCCCCATAAACCTCACTTCCATCCCGAACGCACCCCTATGTGTAACCTACCGGTCCTAATGCACCCAACTCAGTCTGGGCTGGGATCGAACCGGCGATTCTTTGTATGGGAGTCAGTTGCTCTAACAAGGAGGCTAAAGACCATTGCCCAATACCTCAGACAGACATAATCTGATAATTTAACTCAAAACAAACAAAACTTTTTTTCTTAATGACATGCACAGATGAATTGTTTACCACAAAACTAGCATTGTGAGCTAACACAGTCAACATGGTTAGCTTTGATTTAATTTGGACTTGCCCGTGAAAAACTAATTGAGAATCGAAAAAGGTTTTGGGGGAAAAAAGCTGATAAGCAGGAGTCCTGGTGTGTATGAGCCTTTAAACCTGTAGTATTGTAATTTTACTCATACAAGGCTATACGATTATTGTTCTTCCAAACCTATTGCGCTCCTCAATCCCGGTAGAAGAGCTCTGTACATGAACTGTGTTCCCTATGCATTGTGCAATCTTTCCTAATCACTTCTTTTTAGTTGCGTTCTACCGGAGCACGAGAAACTATTAGTTTACTTTGAAACATATATTTGCATATTTACACAACAGGACTGCCTACAGCATCATCTTACTAGACAAGTGTGACATTATTAGCCTCTGTAAATAATACACAATCCTAAATTTAAATCTCACACACTGAAAAGCCATTGGAATGAAACCTATATGTTCCCTTCAATAAGGGAATATCCTGTGGAGTCCACTTTACAAAGTCCACTTTGTTGAATTCGAACAAACGTCTGATGTGAAAGGAGAAAGATAGGCCGTGGGGAAGTCGTGAGGACCAGGATTGAGGAGACACTAGATTGAGGATTGAGGACTCTCCCTTTTAACTCTTGTTTATCTTACCAGAGTTCAATTTCTTTAGCCACGCCCAGGCCTGATTACTGCCACACCTGTTCACAATCAAGAAATCACTCAAAATCACTTCCTATGTCTGCCTGACAAAGTGAGGTAGACCAAAAGATCCTCAAAAGCTAGACCGATGTTTTTAAAATAAACAAGAAGGATAATAATTGAGATCTACCAGTCTGGAAAAGGGTATAAAACCATTTCTAAAGCTTTGGACTGCAGCGAACCACAGTGAGAGCCATTATTTTTGAATAGCTAAAATATGAAACCGAGGACAACCTACTTAGCCGACCAGAATTACCCCAAGAGGCAATGACAACTTGTCCAAGAGGTCACAAAGACCCCATAACAACATCCAAAGAACTGCAGGCCTTACTTGCCACAGTTAAGGTGAGTGTTCATGACTCCACCATAAGGAAGTTGAGTGTTCATGACTCCACCATAAGGAATTTGAGTGTTCATGACTCCACCATAAGGAAATTGAGTGTTCATGACTCCACCATAAGGAAATTGAGTGTTCATGACACCACCATAAGAAGGAGACTGAAAGGACCGGGATTGAGGAAACACTAGTTTACACACACAAACAATGCAGAGCTCCAAATTGCTGGAGCTAATCTGCATTTAGTCTGTTTACGATTACAAAAACTGCCAAATCTGCTGAACATCTACAGCAATAGAAGTGTGAAAGCAACTATTGAAACACTGCATGTTTTCCAGCTTCTGTGCTGATTCTTAATAATTACATTCTTTACCTGAATTTGATTATTAAGTCATGAATCATGGTCTCAAGCCTAATGATGCTTTTTTAAATAACTAAAACTGGATCATTTCTATTGTTGTTTTTCACTGGACAACACTTGTCTGCGAGCATGCATCACTCTGACCTATCCCTAGATACACAGCCATTTCAAAAGCTTTCAGCAAATCATCTCATTCGCGTTCACTTATTGAAAGATGAACCAGTTATTGAATGTACATTAGGAGCAGAACCCCCAGGAACTGTTCCTATACCCTGGAAACAGTTTATTGCTTCCTGCTGTTGCCGCTGCTGTTGCTGCTGCTGGAAATACAGTATGACTGTGATGGACTGCGAGCAGAGAGTTATGGGTTCATGTGTGTTCATTTACAGTAAATCCTGTATGTGTTATAGGATGATCAGAAATGTACTTAGCGCAGATCTTCTTTTCAGTATGGGTTTGTGTGTAACATCTGATGGGGGGTATTTTTCTTTGTCATCATCAGTTTGAGTGATGTCAGGGCAGTCTGTTGCTACTGGCAACTGCACATGAGTCACATGACACATTGTCGGTGAAGTGCAGCAGTGTGATCTGATGTATTGTGCTGGTTTTTCCTGATGCAGGGAGAAGGCACCCTGCAGATGCAGCTTTACCCTGACGAGGGCAAAATAGACAAGAGCTACTTTCCCTATTATGGCAAGATATTGCATGTGAGTATCATACAGCAAAATCATTACGTGCAAATCTAAGTGGATGTGTGCTGTTTATATGTT
Organism: Danio aesculapii; assembly: GCF_903798145.1. Taxonomy (NCBI): domain Eukaryota; kingdom Metazoa; phylum Chordata; class Actinopteri; order Cypriniformes; family Danionidae; genus Danio; species Danio aesculapii. The sequence goes on along the minus strand of NC_079449.1, from coordinate 46,849,685 downwards.
CATTTCAAATGTAATAATTGTGTACAAAGATAGATGCATGATGAAAATGCAGACTTAAACTGAATTGACATTTTAATATTTTATTCTGATTGCCATTTACAAATGAAAATTGACATTTATCTATCCTCACTCATCACTACCCTTACTGTTTCCTTTTATATTTTGCCGTTTCAGATCATCAAACAAATGTAAATGTTAGTCAAAGATAACACAAGAACACAACATGCAGTTTTTATTTTTAAGGGATAGCTAAATTTAAAACCACAAAGGCCTGTGTGAAAGTGTTTGCCTCCTCCTTCCCTCTTTAACTCTTGTTTATCACACCACAGTTCAATTTCCTTAGCCACACCCAGGCCTGATTACTGCCACACCTGTTCGCAATCAAGAAATTACCTAAATAGGAGCTGCCTGACAAAGTGAAGTAGACCAAAATATCCTCTAAAGCTAGACATTATTCTGAGATCCAAAATATTCTAAACAAATTAGAAAGATAATAATTGAGATCTACCATTCTGGAAAAGGGTATAAACCATTTCTAAAGCTTGTGCCTGCAGTGAACCACAGTGAGAGCCATTATCTAAGAATGGGTAAAATATGGAACAGTGGAGAACCAGTGAACAGTGGCTAGCCGACCATAATTACCCCAAGATGCAACGACAACTCATCCAAGAGGTCACAAAGACCCTATAACAACATCCAAATAACTGCAGGCCTTACTTGCCTCAGTTAAGGTGAGTGTTCATGACTCCACCATAAGAAAGGTGGGTGTTCTTGACTCTACCATAAGAATGGGGAGTGTTCTTGACTCTACCATAAGAAAGGTGGGTGTTCTTGACTCCACCATAAGAAAGGTGGGTGTTCTTGACTCCACCATAAGAAAGGTGGGTGTTCTTGACTCTACCATAAGAAAGGTGGGTGTTCTTGACTCCACCATAAGAAAGGTGGGTGTTCTTGACTCTACCATAAGAATGGGGAGTGTTCTTGACTCTACCATAAGAATGGGGAGTGTTCTTGACTCTACCATAAGAAAGGTGGGTGTTCTTGACTCTACCATAAGTAAGTTGGGTGTTCTTGACTCCACCATGAAAATGGGGAGTGTTCTTGACACTACCATAAGAAAGGTGAGTGTTCTTGACTCCACCATAAGAAAGGTGGGTGTTCTTGACTCCACCATAAGAATGGGGAGTGTTCTTGACTCCACCATAAGAATGGGGAGTGTTCTTGACTCCACCATAAGAAAGGTGGGTGTTCTTGACTCCACCATGAGAATGGGGAGTGTTCTTGACACTACCATAAGAATGGTGGGTGTTCATGACTCCCACCATAAGAAAGGTGGGTGTTCTTGACTCCACCATAAGAAAGGTGGGTGTTCTTGACTCCACCATAAGAATGGGGAGTGTTCTTGACTCTACCATAAGAATGGGGAGTGTTCTTGACTCCACCATAAGAAAGGTGGGTGTTCTTGACTCTACCATAAGAATGGGGACTCTACCATAAGAATGGTGGGTGTTCTTGACTCCACCATAAGAAAGGTGGGTGTTCTTGACTCGACCATAAGAATGGGGAGTGTTCTTGACTCTACCATAAGAATGGTGGGTGTTCTTGACTCCACCATAAGAAAGGGGAGTGTTCTTGACTCTACCATAAGAAAGGTGGGTGTTCTTGACTCTACCATAAGAATGGTGGGTGTTCTTGACTCCACCATAAGAAAGGGGAGTGTTCTTGACTCTACCATAAGAAAGGTGGGTGTTCTTGACTCCACCATAAGAATGGGGAGTGTTCTTGACTCTACCATAAGAATGGTGGGTGTTCTTGACTCTACCATAAGAAAGGTGGGTGTTCTTGACTCCACCATGAGAATGGTGGGTGTTCTTGACTACACCATAAGAAAGGTGGGTGTTCATGACTCAACCATAAGAAAGGTGGGTGTTCTTGACTCTACCATAAGAAAGGTGGGTGTTCTTGACTCCACCATAAGAAAGGTGGGTGTTCTTGACTCCACCATGAGAATGGTGGGTGTTCTTGACTACACCATAAGAAAGGTGGGTGTTCATGACTCAACCATAAGAAAGGTGGGTGTTCTTGACTCTACCATAAGAAAGGTGGGTGTTCTTGACTCTACCATAAGAAAGGTGGGTGTTCTTGACTCCACCATAAGAATGGGGAGTGTTCTTGACTCTACCATAAGAATGGTGGGTGTTCTTGACTCTACCATAAGAAAGGTGGGTGTTCTTGACTCTACCATAAGAAAGGTGGGTGTTCTTGACTCCACCATAAGAAAGGTGAGAGTTCATGACTCCACCATAAGAAAGAGACGGACAAATATTTGCATGCCAGAGATCCAAGACTAAAACTTCTGCTCAGCAAAATAAACATAGAGGCTCCTTTCAGTTTTGCCAGAAAAAAATCTTGAGGATTTCTTGAAGACTTTTGGGTAAATATTCTGTGCACTGACAAGACAGAAGTTGAACTAATTGGGAGGTGTGTTTCATTAACACCGCATTTCAGAGTAAAATCCTATGGTCTGTGGTGTTTTGCTGCTTCAGGAACCTGAAAGACTTGTTGCGATAAATGAATTCTGCTGTGTATCAAATTATCTTGAAGGAAACATCCAGCCATCTGTTAGTGACCTCAAGATGAAGTAAACTTGGTGTCTGCAGCAGGACGATTATCCAATGAACACCAACAAGTCCACTTCTGAAGAAAAACAAAATGAAGACTTTGGATTGGCCTAGTCAAGGTCCGGACCTGATTCCAGTTAAAATGCTGTGGCATGACCTTAAAAAGGGAGGCACTTTTTTAGGGGGCACTTTTTTGGGGGGGAGAGGGGGTATGTAGTTTTGTATTTTGTTTTCCCTTAATATTAAAAACCTTCATTTCAAAACTGCATGACATGTTTACTTGTTATCTTTGGCTAAATAATATATATTTTTATGAACTGAAACATTAAAATGTGACCAACATGCAAAGAAAGAAATCAGTAAAGGAGCAAACACTCTTTCATGCCTCTGTATAAATATATCGAACAGGAGTGTTTGTATTATGTTTTAAATTAAATCAATATTAGATGTAAAATATTAAAATGCACTATAAAAGGTACAGTAGCAGGGTAGACTAATGGCAAGCTAGTTTTTAAAGCCCAATGCCCTCTCTGTGTAATCATTCGGCAAAGCCATGCCTCCTCCAAAACACAGAAATATGCATAGGCAGCTTCAAATGTCAACACGAGAGAGAGTCAGATTACTGTTTTCTCATGCACATGCCTGTGCCACTTTTAGAAGGAATGTTTGGTGTTGTTGTTCACCTTCCATTTTCACTCGGTTTTGCATACTGTAAATGCAATAATGACGTAACCTGCTTACACAAACCACCTACCCTGCCTTTAATGTATATTGTTTGAGCATTTATACTGCACTCTACTTCATATTTGTGATTTAAAAAATATGATGATTATAAAATATAATAATCATTTCTTATTGATTGGTTTTGCTCTGATTGCATGATTAACATAAGGAATAACTGACGACACTGTTAAATTATTTGATAATAAAGTAAAGCTGAGGTGGTGACACAACTGTTTTTACCTTATGGGTTTGCTTCATTTTCAGTGGACTACTGTTACAAAGCCGCTACTCATTTGAATTAAGAAAATATTTATGGCCACTTTTTAGTTTTATCACACATTAAAGTGAAATTAATATAAAATCATACTGTACACAACAGTCTCTGGACTTGCTGCATCACAGACACCAATATTGAACAATTTATAAAACATTTATCACTTTCTGGCCCTCTGATATTAGGATATTAGGCATGGATAGATATATATATATATATATATATATATATATATATATATATATATATATATATATATATATATATATATATATATATATATATATATATATATATATATATATATATATTGCAATCGTAATTTTGGAAAGTGTTACATCGCTTTGTAAATGTTTATTATTGCCAATTGATGAGCCTCATCATACAGTTTCAAATGGCGCTTGAATCCAGAAGCCGCTTCGCGTGATGTCACACTTGGGCCCAATCCCAATTTTACCCCTTATGCCCCATTTACATAGTGTCAGCGTCAATGCTTCCTATTCACTTTGAATAGGTGACGTCAAGCGTTGCCGAACTGAATTGCAGAAGTTGGGAATTTCTCAACTTTAAGTGCCAACAAAAGCATCAGCCAGTCACATCGCTTGAAGCAAATACCCCAGCTCAGACAGTAGCCAATTGCGAAGTTACTTCATTCACTGACGCTGCTATGACGATCCCGTCAGCCCCAACTTCAGACACGCCCTACATCAAGCGTTGACGCTAAAGCCCCGTGTGTTTCAGGCATTAGCCCTTCTCCTTACCCCTACTCCTCATTTTGTACATTAATGAAGGGGTAGGGGTGTCCCAATTCTCTTTAGCTTGAAGGCAGTAGTCCCAAAACATACTTTCACATCTGTCAGTCGATGATATTCGAATCCCATGTCAGAAAAGTCTAGGGGTTGGAAATGAGCGTTTACAGTGTCTGCTATAATGTTAATGTTGTGTTCTTGTGTTTACATTGTTGAATATGGCTAGGGTGTAAATGCACAGTACAGTTACGATCTTATTACCACATTATATCATTATGATAACATGATATCGTTGCCTTCAGTGATTTCCTGCAGATAAATACCCAAAAATAACACAACTGGATTAACTACAGCAGTCGCTGTCGAGCTCGCTTCATGTGTTGTAGTGGTTTCCCATTTCTTAGGGGTAAATTAGGCCCTTCCTCTTCACACTCTGTTTCAAGGGCCAATGGGTAGAAAAACAGAATTGGGATTGGGCCTTAATGAGTGTTTTCTCATCGTATTTCTCTGCTTTTTGCTTCTCTCCATTAGAAAAACTACGTCCAGCCTCTTGTAGCCGTGAAGCTGATACTGGGAGAGAATGATCATAACATCGAGCACACGGTGGAGTGTAAAGTGGAGGGTTCCGATTTGATCAACAACAATGAACGCGACAAGTTCCTGGGCCGCGTCACCTTTCGGGTCAATGTGCAGAAATAGCCTGATCATTGCAGGAGACGCACGATGTCAGTTCCTCTCACTCAAACCCGTCCCTTTTCATGTCCATCACGTCCATTTTGCCTCATCCCCCATGTGCCGTCCACTGAGATTTAACCAGGCCCCTTTTGCTCATCCAGTTTACACTCGTCCTGGATGAGTGAGTGTGTGTGTGAGTGTGTAGTTCAGCGGGTACGGACCTTCACTGGCCCTGTGATTTACAGGTGGGTCAGGGTTGGAGAACTGTGCTCGTGTGAAGGTTTATGAAGGTTTTAGGACTTCTGTCTCATCATGATTCATTCATAGCAGCCATTACTCTGAACAACACCCCAATGGAAATTTAAAAACAAAGCCACATTGATTCACCGCTGCCATAAGAGAGAACCTAGAGTCATCGTGTAGTAAGAATAGGGACCTGTAAATAGATGCATCAACACATCATGTGGATGTGCTCTGCTCTGCTCCCCCCATAGTACTGTTTAGCCTGCCCATGTGTGTGTGCGTGTGATGTGAAGCCTCTATGTACATATTTAATGGATTTTAAACACTCTTTTTCTCTGTCATTGCTCTCACTTTCGTCTGACTGCTGTAAGAAATCAAGAGTATGAAATTATATAATAGCTGTAATTTAAGATTATTGAGAAATGGGAAAAAATAAAGGAGGGGGGGGAAAGGAAAAACACCAAAAAAATAAACAAAAAACCCCCCATCTATATCAAACCTAGTTTGAAACCCGTCCACCATCTGAGGGAAGTGATTTTTTTAAACCTCTGCAGAAACTGTTCTTTGTGCAGATGCCTTACGATCTGTATGAGTTTAAAAATCTTGAAATAAAAGTGATTTTAAACAAAGATTGGGTTTGCGTGTGTCGAGTGTTTCCTTCTGTGAGGTGCTGAGTACTATATTTAAGGGCTTAAAATGTTTAATATGTTTTATTTAAGGGGGCAGTATGTAAGTTTGACATTCAGTGGTTGAACTAGCTATTGCATGCCTTGTTCAAAGCACAGGTTGCCAGATTGACGACACTAATAGGAGCGAGCCTGACTATTGAGCCTAAAGGCTGATTTAAGTTGTGTGCTCTATAAAAGTATATAGAAGGAATATTTTCCATATTAAAAGGAGTTTTTGTCCAAACCAACACCGGAAATTTATATTTTAGAAACGCTTCGATTTCTTAAAGCTGAACAACAGAAAACTGACAATGATCAGCTCAGGTACACCTCATGTGCTTTATTCAGTGTTAAATGCTAATAATGTGAGTTTGAATGCTGTTTAACATGACTCATTTGAATGGGGAAAAACGAAAACATCCAAGGGAAAACTCTCCTGTCCTTCTCTCACCTTCCTTTACAGCATTATTTGTTTTAACATTATTGCTTAAAAGATCGACCTCAAACTGGTGTTCTGTCAATTTTAGAGACAGAACATTTAGAAAAAGGTGATTAATAATTATATGAATGTAAACTTTTGGATATCATACCCTCATACACCGCCCCCCCCCCCCCCCACCCACCTAAACTTTTGAAATATCCGCTACGCACCTGCAATGTGGCATTGTCTACAAAAGGCGGGTGTCAACTGAGAGCGTAGTGATATGCTCAAGAGACTTCAAGTGCTGAAGCAAAGGACACACACACACACACACACACACACACACACACACACACAATGAAGGAACAAAAACAAAAATACCTGCACTGTGAAGCACACACTCTGAAACGTGAAGACCAGGGGCTATTTCAGAAACCAAAGGCTGCTTACTGGAAGAACCGGTATGCTGGATTCAAAACCGCGTCTGGGTGTAAGTTCTGTCAGCTCCGTGTAGAACTCACATTCTCAACAGAACGCTGATTCCACGAGTCGCCATGGAAACAAACAAGTGTGCCATTACTATCATTTAGCCATGTGCTACACTCTTAGTACACATACTGCAGCTTAAATAGTGGATATGCAGTTATTGATATATTAAAGTTGATAAACTTTCACAGGTATGTACTGTAGCATACCTGCATTCTGGAACACTCCCAACGGCTGTTCCTCGAAAGAATCTCGACATTCCGAGGTAAACGGTCGAGAAAACTCCTGTTCAGTTTTGTCAACACTGTTACAGTGAAATGGAGCAGGTCTTGTTTGCGATAGTTGATTGTTTAATTAGATTTTACTGAAAATATTCAAATTACACGTTAATGTTAAAAAGTATCATGATCTTTATGTTGAATCAACGCCATGGCTTCACCCTATATTTAACAACATTCAGACGCATGTATGTTGTTTTTAAGAGATGGTTCACCTGAAAATGAAAATTATCAGTATTTACTGCCTCAGTGGTTCCAACTTATGAGTTTTTCTCTTCTGTTAAACACTAAATAAGATATTTAGAAATGTTGGAAACAACCATGTGTTTTTCCTGCTATGGAAGTCATTCATTAGCTGGCCCTACTGAAAAAAACAGCTGAAATCAGCCTAGGCTGGTTGGCTGGTTTTAGCTGGTCAGCCTGGTTTTAGAGGGGTTTTGGCCACTTCCAGGCTGGTTTCTAGCCATTTCCAGCCTGGTCTTAGCTGGTCAGGCTGGAAAATGACCAGCTAAAACCAGCTTGACCAGCCTAGCCAGGCTGGGAGCCCAGCCAAAACCAGCTATGTCCAGCTTAAACCAGGCTGGTCAAGCTGGTTTTAGCTGGATTTAGCTGGTCATTTTCCAGCCTGACCAGCTAAGACCAGGCTGGAAATGGCTGGAAACCAACCTGGAAATGGCCAAAACCCCTCTAAAACCAGGGTGGTCAACCAGATAAAACCAACCAACCAACCTAGGCTGCTATAAGCTGGATTTTTCAGCAGGGGGGCCAGACAGAATCTGCGGACATTTTTTCTTATTTCTGCCGAGAATTTTGTAAAATATCTACGAATTAATGTGGAATGATTTTAGGAGTATCATAACTAAAACGTAATATATGAAATAAAAAACAATACATTTAAACTTTTATTTAATGTTTACAATGCAAATCCAATAAGAACCACTTAATTCGCAATCAAAGCAAGTCTCAGACTCTCATATAATTTATCCACTAAAAGACAGAACATTTTACTTTACAACTCTCATATGAACATTTTAATATTACTATTATTATATTACTGTAGTATTAGTGAAATTAATTTAAAAACTGGATAAATATAAATTCACACACATTTACCCAGGTAAATAAACAGACTCAATGATGGGCTAAAAATCTGTGGAAATTTGCGAATTTCTGTGCGTACAGATTTAATATGGGCATAGTCATTAGTTACAGTTTTCCAAACATATTTCAAAATATCTTCATTTGTGTTCAACAGAAGAAAGAAACTCATAAAGGTGTGCATCTTAATTATTTATAAAGATTCCTTAATGGACCACACTGTAACATGCACTAACAATGGGCATAAATCATAACATTGTTTTTATAACAAACCTCTCTTCGTTCTCTTCTATTTTCAAGTTAAAATAATTGAATAAGATAATTATTCAATGTAAAAAATAAATAAATAAATCAGACGGCGAACATTCACAAAACAATTCTGCTATAACAACTGATAGATTTGCTTTGTTGATGTGTATTCAGTGTCTACTGCAGTTGGAAAAATATCAAATGCCATATGTAGTCTGACTTCAATATAGTCCATATGATGTGTTATTAAAAGCAGCTGTTTTCATAATACAGTACATTATAAGCTTAACACAAATATTTGTCTTTTTACCATAGACTGTTTACCCCTTCTAAATTGAATACGTCTATAAAGAAATTTTCGGAAACGCACTCCACTGCCGCCCTCCAGTGTCTGCACTACACATTACACGATGATTTCATGCAGTCTTTCTCGAGACAAAGTGGCATATTCAGGATCTCTAAATATGTTTACGTGAGTTTAGACCACATAAAGATTGTTAAACCCTTGAACTTATTAAATAGACACAAGTACTTATGAAATAGACACTAGCACTTATGAAATAGACACTAGTACTTATTAATTAGATACTAGTACTTATTAAATAGATACTAGTACTTATAAAATGGATACTAGTACTTATTAAATAGATACTAGTACGTATTAAATAGACACCAGTACTTATGAAATAGATACTAGTACTTATTAATTAGATACTAGTACTTATTAAATAGATACTAGTACGTATTAAATAGACACCAGTACTTATGAAATAGATACTAGTACTTATTAAATAGACACTAGTACTTATGAAATAGACACTAGTACTTATGAAATAGATACTAGTACTTATTAAATAGACACTAGTACTTATTAATTAGATACTAGTACTTATTAAATAGATACTAGTACTTATTAAATAGATACTAGTACTTATTAATTAGGGTGTCAAAGGGTGTTTCTAAGCTGACCAAACTTGTCACTATCTCTAAGGTCTGCACATCCAGCATGTGACTGCTGCTGTTTGTTAACCCTCCAGGAGCATAAAGAAAACATCTGGCCTCATCCAGAGAGTTTATTTCTGAGTTTCTCACTAGCTTTCGTTTGATTTCAGGCCTGTAATCTGCAGCACTCTAGATAACAGAAGCATTAACACTCAGAGTCAAGAGCAGAAATCAGGCTTTGAGAGATTAAGCGGCTCGACCAAGTGCCTGATAAAGAGGTTTTTTTTTACTGAAGGTGATCTCTGATAGCACTCTGATCTGGAAACAGTGGAGAATGAACTACCATGAAGGTTTCAAAGTAATTTATGTGTAACATATGTATTTATTTGGCTGTTTGTGCTCTTTTTATTTCATACTGTCTGTCAGTGATATTTTAAAATGTGGTCCTGTTCAAAAGTCTGGATAAAAGCTGTCACAGAACTGCACAGATCTGCTCCTCGGTACTACTTGAACAGACTGTGGCTGGGGTGGGCTGGATCCCTTAAAATGCTGTTTGCCTTTCTCAAACATTGTTGTAGATGCAATTCCTTAATGGATCCTTTTCACAAGACTGCTATGAAGCATTTAACAGTCATCATAATCTTAAATTCTCAAAATTCTTTAATATTTAGATAAAAAAACATCAACATTTATATGTATGTATGTATGTATTATATAATCTTTGCGTCAGATAACAAATACGAATTATCGATATGAGGTGTTTCTTAAGCCTGGTTTATACTTATGCGTAGAGTGATTGGCATGACCCACGGCGCATGCTATGCGCGTAGCTGTGCATTTATACTTCTGCGCGCTGTTTGTGTTGCTCTGCAATAGCACTTCTAAATTGCTAGCTGGCAGTAGGTGTTTATGTTCTTCTGTGTTGAGTTTCTTCACTAGTGTTTTGTTTTTTCTGACCGCTACCTTAATGTAGAATTAGCTCAAACTCGCTCATTTTGAGGCGAGAACCGGGGGACGTGCAACATCTTTAATCATAAAGGTAAACCCAAAACAAAACTTTCTATCTGGAGCTCCTTCACGGGATTCAACACTTGTGAACACTCGCTCTAACGAGATCCCGCAGATCTCGGTCCCACCCACTCTAGTCAGCACTACCAAGTCAACCAATCACAAAGCTTGCGCTACGTGTTGCGTATGTGCGATGTGTAGTTAGTTGCAATTTTTTGAGAGGTGTGCATCAGCATCGGTGATGGCCACCGCGAGGGCTATGTGTCCACGGGCAGGTTGCGCCAGAGCATATGGGTGCTGTGGTCAGTATAAAGCTGTGGGCACACTGTACTTTTCTCCTCATAGACTTCACTTATAATGTCTCATTTGTCAATGTCATACATTAAAATAATAACGCATGACAGCGGAGTCCCAGAAAATGAACCAAACTCTGACCAATGTCACTCTACTACTAATGTGTTAAGACATAAGACGCTTTGAGGTGCATCATTTCCACCCACCGTTCATTAAATTTACAGCTTTGAAACAGTAATATGTTGAGGAAAAGCACCAGGTTTTTTAACCTTTGTTGTTTTTCATCTACTCTGGGGTGATTTTATATCTCGATTTGGCCACAACTTTCTCTGTGTTTCAGCAAATGGAATGATTTTTGCTGACAAATCCTATTTTGACATATGTTGGGAAAATGCTTTGGAGTCAAAAACTTAACAATACACTCTGGGCTAATTTACAACACTTTCATTGTGTTGGTGGCTGTTTTTGCCCAATCGACCTCCATATTATTGAATTTTTTTTAATGCAAAGCCATGAATTGTACGAATTGTACATTAAAATGAAAAAAAAATATGTAACACTTTGTTGATGGTCCATTTGAGTATTCATAGACTGTCTGCTTAATACTGCGCCTTTAATAGATATTCAACTGACTACAAGAAACTTTTCAAGTACGTCAACTTACACTAACCCCAAGCGAACAGTTTACTTATAATCTAATGAGAATTAGTTGGCATGTAGATGCAATGCAACTAAAATTCAACAAACAGACAAACAAAATAAAGTGTGACCAAAAATATTAGTGTGGACATGACCTGTAGGTTTGAATCCAGATTCAAGATCCCCTTCTTTTCTCCCTGTTCTCCACTTTCCTAACTAGCAAGGCAAAATGCCAATAAATGTGAGGCTTTTTGGTTGTCAAGTGTTAGGGGATCATGTTCAGACTCAAACCTGAGGAGCTACACCTGCTGATACTTTTCCAGGACAACCTGCGTGAAACTGTGCTGAGCTTCACACATCGGCTAAAATCAAAACAGAAGGTTAAAAGTTAAAACATAACAAAAACGTTTCCAACTGTTTGACATTCAGCTCACACCGATAATATGACAGCTCTCTCTCGGCTGGTAGCATCTGATACAGTTTGAATGACAGCTCCAAGAGCGTCTAAGAAAGCATTGGTTTAGAGAACTCGAATATAATATTAAGCTCTGACAGGATTTAATTTGACTGACGGGGCAATATTGATTTGGGCATAGCAATTTGAATCAATATATGTTTGTTCATTCGTCTCATGCACAGGCAAAATATAAAGGAATCCATCTACAAAAGTAGGCAAACATTTATACAACAAAGGTTCATTCTGAAAACATAGCGCGATTATACATTTCTGGAGAGCGTGAATTATGTAGCCAGAGGAACAAATAGCTGTATTTTGTCTTTTAAAATGAACGCTATGAGGTGGTGTGATGCCATTCCTTAATTCCTTTTCGCACTTAGCAGCTGACCGCTTACATCCATATGACCGGCTTTTCCACCGTTCCAGTGGCTCGCCACGTACGTCGGCAGATTTGTGATGTGCGGAGTTGACGGCGTGGTGCAAGTTCGGCAAAGAACGGTTCCAGAAAGCAGGTGAGACAAAGTAGATATCAGGGTTTTATCCAGTGGCTCGCCATGTACGTTGGCAGATTTGTGACATGTAGCAGAGTTGATGACGGGGTTCAATTCTGGCGAAGAACGGTTCCAGAAAGCAGGTAAGACAAAGTAAATAACAGAGTCAGAATGTTGTAAAATCTGAAAATGGGGTAAAAATCAGGTCGCCACGACGGCTTTTCTTTCTGGATTGGTTTTAAAAAACACTGTCGGTTGGGTTTAGGGAAGGCAGTGAGCGGGTCAATCTGTGCTTATTAAAACACTATGGGTTGGGTTTAGGCAAGGAGGAGGTTGGGTCAGTCAATTGGTCAATCAGTCAGTAAACAGCAGCCTCTGTTGCATTTACGTGAGAAGAGCAGTTGGGAATGGCACTCGCGAGAAAAATTTGAGATCTTAAAAAGCGTACACAGCGGCCTCTGGTGGATTCGCAAAAACAAAAGCTACAAAAAAACATACCTCCTGGGAACGTATTTGGCGCTCTCCTGAAATGTATATAGGGGTATGTAATCAGAACAAAGGCTCGTACTTTTCGTTTGCATTTATCTTCGACGTTTTACGAAACTTTCCGCATTCAAAACCAAACGATTTTCACTGGCGTCAAGCAGAAGAGTATGCAAAATCAGTCCTTGACGTTAGATGGCGCTATACAACTTTAAGCCTCTGACATCCCGCTTATAACACAGAAGAAGCTCACACACTTGTTGTTAAAGTTACTGGCAATTCAAACAAGTATGGATGGTTCAAGTAGCAGCTCCAGCTCTAGCGATGAAGAAATGATTAGTGTTCACCAGAGCAATAAGCAGCTCCACGTTCACATCGCCTCTGGGCATCTTCTTCAATGTGCGCTCGCATTGACAGTTTTGCGCTTGAGCGCCTCCACGTGCTGTTTACTGTAACTTCAGCAGCTCCGTTCACATAAACAAAAGTGCCAATCTGATTGGTGGAGAAGGTTTTGACACGGTGCTTCAAAACAAAAAAAACCAGCATGAGGCGTTTCTTTAAAAATGACGCTTTTGCGCCTGCCGTTTTGCGCGTTGGTGTGCACGATCACATTGGCGCCCTTTATTTAATCATGAGGCGGTAAACATCGACGGAAAACGTGAGCTAAAAACGTCTCGGTGTGCACCAGCCTTAAGCCTGGGTTGCTTTTATATCCAATGCTGATCCCTGAAGGGAAATGCTTTTTACATTGTGTTGGGAAACATGATGGGTTAATCAGGTTGAGGGAACGCCGTTTGATTAAGGCTTTCGGCCCATGGGTAGTGTTGCCCTACACAAGCCACCCGCAGTGGCTGGGAGTCTTTCTTGACTACGAGAGAGGACGGCTCACTCTCTATGTGCAGACAGACGGATAAACTTGGATTTGATCTTCGCGTATCAAGCTGAGCTGTCCGTTTGATGTGTGCTGGCATGAGTATCGTACCACCACGCAGCCTCTCTCCGTGCCACAATTACTTACTGAGAGCTAAAGAATTTGCCGCTTTAAGGCCTTCAATAACAACACGGTCAATTTCAGTTCAAGAACAACCCCTACAGTGCCTTCAATGCTAATTTATGGAGCTGTCCTCTTTCTGTTGATAATCAAGCAACACATTTGTGTAAATGCCTGTAAAACATGTAAGATCTTTCCCTAGTAATATTGTGTTGCTCGTTTATTTAATTAGTAACCTGCATCTTATGTAATAATCTGCAAAGAAAGAGTATCTTCACGGGAGCAATGAAGATAATAATGGGAATTTACATTTCTACTGGGCGATCTTAGCTTGTATTGCATTAAAGGAGAGTTTGGGGCTCATTAGTGGCCTCAAGATGACTGTATGTAAGAGTTTTTAATTAAAATATTCAGAAAACACTTAAATGGTGTTATATCTTTTGCTGTTATTTACATACAGTGTCCCAAATGTTTTGAAAATGTTAAAATCCAGAGATGAATATGCAGTTTTGCAACATAGGTTCATTCTGAAAATGTAGCCCTATATACATTTCTGGAGATCTCAAATTATGTAGCCAGAAGTACGTATGGCTGCAGTTTTTTTTTTTTAAAGAGCCCATATTATACATGAAATAGGGTCATATTTAGGTTGTAAGGGTCTCCAACAACAGTCTAATATGCATGCAAGGTCAAAAAACACTGTCATGGTCTTATAATCTGCATTTATTTTTACCTAATTATCCCAGCGACTCCCATATGAATGGTTCAGCGATTCATTTGTTCCCAAACCCCTCCTCAGCGCGAAGCTAATCTGCGCTGATTGGACCGATGACAGCCTGCTGCGATTGGTCGACGACACTGACAGGCTGCAGTGCGAGACAGAGTGAAATGCCCAGCTGCTAATCATCAATATAAAAGTAGTCACAGTGCAGACACGCTTCATAGTGGATTTTGGCTGCCAGTGGGTGAATGTAAATACAGACGATGGACTAGAAAATACTGACGACGAACTATTTTATTGAGCAAAAAGTCCAAGAACTGGCGAGGAGATCTCCTAGAGCGTCACAGACTACCTGCTCTTTTCACACACACACACACACAGAGCCGGCGCGTTTGCGACACCTTCCTCACCACCCGCAACCTCAGTTATATCCGCGAATAATAACCCCCCCTCCCCCTCCTCTTCAATTTCAACCTTGACCCGGTCCTCACTTTACTAACGGGTTCCTTTCGTTTTCACTATCGCGTTGAGGGTGGCGTGATCATCCTTTGCCTAGAGCGGCACTTCAGCTTGCTCCAGTGCTACGCACACACATTACACTCCTCCCCAGAGAACACAACACACACGCCTAGTTTCCAGAGGCTCTCGATCTGCTCAAGGCTGGGCTATATTGCTGAGGTTTCATCTTTGGGTGAACTGTCAATAATATTCATCTGCACAGCGTGACTTCATTCGACCGGTGTCTCTCTCTCTCTGTGTGTGTGTGAGACTTTTTTTCTGTTAGTGGGCGGCGCCGCAGGTTTCAAATCTCCCAGGTTTGCGCGCGCAACTACTTGTGTTTCGTAGCCGCGTCATCACGAAACACCTAATGACTCGTTATCAAGACGACTCGTTTGAAGCACTATGAGTCGACTCTTTTATAGATGAATCAACAGTTTTAAACACTGTACACTTACAGATTTACGCCTTAGCTG